>NW_027418878.1:0-177192 GCF_009905375.1 Apium graveolens | reverse complement strand
TTAGAAATCCTTTTACCACCTCTTGGTGCCACATTCATACAACTCAATTTTTGTCCACATTTGGGTTCTAATTAATCATGTAAGTCACCTTTTCACCCAGTAGAGTCATTTTGCACCCTATATGAGTCACTTTCCACAAAATATTTGTACAATTAATAGTTTATCATATACATCCAATCCGATTTGACATCCTTTTACCACCTCTTAATTCCACTTTCATACAGGTTAATTTTGTTCCACATTTGGTTCCAATCAACCATGTAAGTCACTTTTCACCATATTAGTCACTTTGCACCCTATAATAGTCACTTTGCCACCATATATTGATACAATTAATATGTTAACTCAGTCATGCAATTAGACATCCTTTAACCACCTCTTGGTATCCCTTTCTTACAAGTCAATTTTGGGCCACATTTTGGCTCAAATCAAACATGTAAGTGACTTCTCACAATATTAGAGACACTTTGCACCTTATAAGAGTCAGTACCATCATATATTGGTACAATTAACATGTTAACATCATGTACATGCAATTAGAAA
Organism: Apium graveolens; assembly: GCF_009905375.1. Taxonomy (NCBI): domain Eukaryota; kingdom Viridiplantae; phylum Streptophyta; class Magnoliopsida; order Apiales; family Apiaceae; genus Apium; species Apium graveolens. The sequence continues at coordinate 176,649 of NW_027418878.1, read as the reverse complement.
TCCTTTTACCACCTCTTAGTGCCACATTCATACAAGTCAATTTTGGTCAACATTTTGTTCTAATTAATCATGTAAGTCACTTTTCACCATATTAGAGTAATTTTTGCGCCATATAGGAGTCACTTTAATATGTTAACATCATAAACATCCGATTTGACATCCTTTTACCACATCTTAATTCCACTTTCATACAGGTTAATTTTGTTCCATATTTTGGTTCTAATCAACCATGTAAGTCACTTTTGACCATATTAGTCATTTTGCACCTTATAAAGTCACTTTCCACCATATACATAATTAACATGTTAACATCATATACATCCAATTTGACATCCTTTTACCTCCTATTAATGCCACTTTCATACACGTTAATTTTATTCCACATTTTGGCTCTAATCAACCATGTAAGTCACTTTTCACCCTATTAGAGTCACTTTGCATTCTATAAGAGTCACTTGCCACCATATATTTATACAATTAACATGTTGAATCATGTACATGCAATTAGACATCCTTTGACCACCTCTTGGTACCCCTTTCCTACAAGTCATTTTGAGCCACATTTTGGCTCTAATCAATCATGTAAATTACTTCTCACCATATTAGAGTCACTTTGCACCTTATAAGAGTTACTTGCCATCAATATTGGTACAATTAACATGTTAACATCATGTACATGCAATTCAAAATCCTTTTACAACCTCTTAGTGCCACATTCATACAAGTCAATTTTGAGCCACATTTTGGTTCTAATTAAACATGTAAGTGACTTCTCACAATATTAGAGTCACTTTGCACCTTATAGAGTCACTTGCCATCATATACTGGTACAACACCCTATAAGTCACTTGCCACCATATATTGATACAATTAACATGTTACCCTCATGTACATGCAATCAACATCCTTTAACCACCTCTGGTACCGCTTTCTTACGAGTCAATTTGGGGCCACATTTTGGCTCTAATCAAACATGTAAGTGACTTCTCACAATATTAGAGTCACTTTGCACCTTATAACTTGCCATCATATATTGGTACAATTAACATGTTAACTCATGTACATGCAATTAGAAATCCTTTTACCACCTCTTAGTGCCACATTCATACAAGTCAATTTTGGTCCACATTTTGGTTTTAATTAATCATGTTAGTCACTTTTCACCATATTAGAGTCATTTTGCACCCTATATGAGTCACTTTCCACAAATATTTGTACAATTAATATGTTAACATCATATACATCCGATTTGACATCCTTTTACCACCTATTAATTCCACTTTCATACAGTTAATTTTGTTCCACATTTTGGTTCCAATCAACCATGTAAGTCACTTTTCACCATATTAGAGTCACTTTGCACCCTATAATAGTCACTTGCCACCATATATTGATACAATTAACATGTTAACATCATGTACATGCAATTAGACATCCTTTAACCACCTCTTGGTACCCCTTTCTTACAAGTCAATTTTGGGCCACATTTTGGCTCAAATCAAACATGTAAGTGACTTCTCACAATATTAGAGACACTTTGCACCTTATAAGAGTCACTTACCATCATATATTGGTACAATTAACATGTTAACATCATGTACATGCAATTAGAAATCCTTTTACCACCTCTTATGCCACATTCATACAACTCAATTTTGGTCCACATTTGGGTTCTAATTAATCATGTAAGTCACTTTTCACCATATTAGAGTCATTTTGCACCCTTATGAGTCACTTTCCACAAATATTTGTACATTAATATGTTAATCATATACATCCGATTTGACATCCTTTTACCACCTCTTAATTCCACTTTCATACAGGTTAATTTTGTTCCACATTTTGGTTCCAATCAACCATGTAAGTCACTTTTCACCATTTAGAGTCACTTTGCACCCTTATAGTGACTTGCCACCATATATTGATACAATTAATATGTTAACATCATGTACATGCAATTAGACATCCTTTAACCACCTCTTGGTACCCCTTTCTTACAAGTCAATTTTGGGCCACATTTTGGCTCAAATCAAACATGTAGTGACTTCTCACAATATTAGAGACACTTTGCACCTTATAAGTCACTTACCATCATATATTGGTACAATTAACATGTTAACATCATGTACATGCAATTAGAAATCCTTTTACCACCTCTTAGTGCCACATTCATACAAGTCAATTTTGGTCAATTTTTGGTTCTAATTAATCATGTAAGTCACTTTTCACCATATTAGAGTAATTTTGCGCCTTATATGAGTCACTTTCCACCAAATATTTGTACAATTAATATGTTAACATCATAAACATCCAATTTGACATCCTTTTACACATCTTAATTCCACTTTCATACAGGTTAATTTTGTTCCATATTTTTGGTTCTAATCAACCATGTACTTGACCATATTAGAGTCATTTTGCACCTTATAAAAGTCACTTTCCACCATATATACAATAATTAACATGTTACATCTATACATCCAATTTGACATCCTTTTACCCCTATTAATGCCACTTTCATACACGTTAATTTTATTCCACATTTTGGCTCTAATCAACCATGTAAGTCACTTTTCACCCTATTAGAGTCATTTTGCATTCTATAAGAGTCACTTGCCACCTATATTTATACAATTAACATGTTAGAATCATGTACATGCAATTAGACATCCTTTGACCACCTCTTGGTACCCCTTTCCTACAAGTCAATTTTGAGCCACATTTTGGCTCTAATCAATCATGTAAATTACTTCTCACCATATTAGAGTCACTTTGCACCTTATAAGAGTTACTTGCCATCAAATATTGGTACAATTAACATGCTAACATCATGTACATGCAATTCAAAATCCTTTTACAACCTCTTAGTGCCACATTCATACAAGTTAATTTTGGGCCACATTTTGGTTCTAATTAAACATGTAAGTGACTTCTCACAATATTAGAGTCACTTTGCACCTTATAAGAGTCACTTGCCATCATATACTGGTACAACACCCTATAAGAGTCACTTGCCACCATATATTGATACAATTAACATGTTAACCTCATGTACATGCAATCATACATCCTTTAACCACCTCTTGGTACCGCTTTCTTACGAGTCAATTTTGGGCCACATTTTGGCTCTAATCAACATGTAAGTGACTTCTCACAATATTAGAGTCACTTTGCACCTTATAAACTTGCCATCATATATTGGTACAATTAACATGTTAACATCATGTACATGCAATTAGAAATCCTTTTACCACCTCTTAGTGCCACATTCATACAAGTCAATTTTGGTCCACATTTTGGTTTTAATTAATCATGTTAGTCACTTTTCACCATATTAGAGTCATTTTGCACCCTATATGAGTCACTTTCCATAAATATTTGTACAATTAATATGTTAACATCATACATCGATTGACATCCTTTTACCACCTATTAATTCCACTTTCATACAGGTTAATTTTGTTCCACATTTTGGTTCCAATCAACCATGTAAGTCACTTTTCACCATATTAGAGTCACTTTGCACCCTATAATAGTCACTTGCCACCATATATTGATACAATTAACATGTTAACATCATGTACATGCAATTAGACATCCTTTAACCACCTCTTGGTACCCCTTTCTTACGTCAATTTTGGGCCACATTTTGGCTCAATCAAACATGTAAGTGACTTCTCACAATATTAGAGACACTTTGCACCTTATAAGAGTCACTTACCATCATATATTGGTACAATTAACATGTTACATCATGTACATGCAATTAGAAATCCTTTTACCACCTCTTAGTGCCACATTCATACAACTCAATTTTGGTCCACATTTTGGGTTTTAATTAATCATGTAAGTCACTTTTCACCATATTAGAGTCATTTTGCACCCTATATGAGTCACTTTCCACAAAATTTTGTACAATTAATATGTTAACATCATATACATCCGATTTGACATCCTTTTACCACCTCTTAATTCCACTTTCATACAGGTTAATTTTGTTCCACATTTTGGTTCCAATCAACCATGTAAGTCACTTTTCACCATATTAGAGTCACTTTGCACCCTATAATAGTCACTTGCCACCATATATTGATACAATTATGTTAACATCATGTACATGCAATTAGACATCCTTTAACCACCTCTTGGTACCCCTTTCTTACAGTAATTTTGGGCCACATTTTGGCTCAAATCAAACATGTAAGTGACTTCTCACAATATTAGAGACACTTTGCACCTTATAAGAGTCACTTACCATCATATATTGGTACAATTAACATGTTAACATCATGTACATGCAATTAGAAATCCTTTTACCACCTCTTAGTGCCACATTCATACAACTCAATTTTGGTCCACATTTGGGTTTAATTAATCATGTAATCACTTTTCACCATATTAGAGTCATTTTGCACCCTATATGAGTCACTTTCCACAAAATATTTGTACAATTAATATGTTAACATCATATACATCCGATTTGACATCCTTTTACCACCTCTTAATTCCACTTTCATACAGGTTAATTTTGTTCCACATTTTGGTTCCAATCAACCATGTAAGTCATTTTCACCATATTAGAGTCACTTTGCACCCTATAATAGTCACTTGCCACCATATATTGATACAATTAATATGTTAACATCATGTACATGCAATTAGACATCCTTTAACCACTCTTGGTACCCCTTTCTTACAAGTCAATTTTGGGCCACATTTTGGCTCAAATCAAACATGACTTCTCACAATATTAGAGACACTTTGCACCTTATAAGAGTCACTTACCATCATATATTGGTACAATTAACATGTTAACATCATGTACATGCAATTAGAAATCCTTTTACCACCTCTTAGTGCCACATTCATACAAGTCAATTTTGGTCAACATTTTGGTTCTAATTAATCATGTAAGTCACTTTTCACCATATTGAGTAATTTTTGCGCCTTATATGAGTCACTTTCCACCATATTTGTACAATTCTGTTAACATCATACACATCCGATTGACATCCTTTTACCACATCTTAATTCCACTTTCATACGTTAATTTTGTTCCATATTTGGTTCTAATCAACCATGTAAGTCACTTTTGACCATATTAGAGTCTTTTACACCTTATAAAGTCACTTTCCACCATATATACAACAATTAACATGTAACATCATATACATCCAATTTGACATCCTTTACCACATCTTAACTGCCACTTTCATACACGTTAATTTTATTCCATATTTGGCTCTAATCAACCATGTAAGTCACTTTTCACCATATTAGAGTCACTGCATTCTATAAAGTCACTTGCCACCATATATGATACAATTAACATGTTAGAATCATGTACTGCAACTAGACATCCTTTGACCACCTCTTGGTACCCCTTTCCTACAAGTCAATTTTGAGCCACATTTTGGCTCTAATCAATCATGTAAATTACTTCTCACCATATTAGAGTCACTTTGCACATTTAAGATTACTTGCCACATGTAACATCATGTACATGCAATTTCAAAATCCTTTTACAACCTCTTAGTGCCACATTCATACAAGTCAATTTTGGGCCACATTTTGGTTCTAATTAAACATGTAAGTGACTTCTCACAATATTAGAGTCACTTTGCACCTTATAAGATCACTTGTCATCATATACTGGTACAACACCCTATAAGAGTCCTTGCCACCATATATGATACAATTAACATGTTAACCTCATGTACATGCAATCAACATCCTTTAACCACCTCTTGGTACCCGCTTTCTTACGAGTCAATTTTGGATCACAATATTAGAGTCACTTTAAAAGTAAGTGACTTCTCACAATATGTATGACTTCTCACATATTAGAGTCACTTGCATGCATTAACATGTAGTACAATTAACATGTTAACATCATGTACATGCAATTAGAAATCCTTTTACCACCTCCTTAGTGCTACATTCATACAAGTCAATTTGGTCCACATTTTGGTTTTAATTAATCATGTTAGTCACTTTTCACCATATTAGTCATTTTGCACCCTATATGAGTCACTTTCCACAAAATATTTGTACAATTAATATGTTACATCATATACATCCGATTTGACATCCTTTTACCACTTCTAATTCCACTTTCATACAGGTTAATTTTGTTCCACATTTGATTCCAATCAACCATGTAAGTCACCTTTTCACCATATTAGAGTCACTTTGCACCCTATAATAGTCACTTGCCACCATATATTGATACAATTAACATGTTAACATCATGTACATGCAATTAGACATCCTTTAACCATCTCTTGGTACCCCTTTCTTACAAGTCAATTTTGGGCCACATTTTGGCTCAAATCAAACATGTAAGTGACTTCTCACAATATTAGAGACACTTTGCACCTTATAAGAGTCACTTACCATCATATATTGGTACAATTACATGTTAAATCTGTACATGTAATTAGAAATCCTTTTACCACCTCTTAGTGCCACATTCATACAACTCAATTTTTGGTCACATTTGGGTTCTAATTAATCATGTAAGTCACTTTTCACCATATTAGAGTCATTTTGCACCCTATATGAGTCACTTTCCACAAAATATTTGTACAATTAAATGTTAACATCATATACATCCGATTTGACATCCTTTTACCACCTCTTATTCCACTTTCATACAGGTTAATTTGTTCCACATTTCGGTTCCAATCAACCATGTAAGTCACTTTTCACCATATTAGAGTCACTTTGCACCCTATAATAGTCACTTGCCACCATATACTGATACAATTAATATGTTAACATCATGTACATGCAATTAGACATCCTTTAACCACCTCTTGGTACCCCTTTCTTACAAGTCAATTTTGGGCCACATTTTGGCTCAAATCAAACATGTAAGTGACTTCTCACAATATTAGAGACACTTTGCACCTTATAAGAGTCCTTACCATCATATATTGGTACAATTAACATGTTAACATCAAGTACATGCAATTAGAAATCCTTTTACCACCTCTTAGTGCCACATTCATACAAGTCATTTGGTCAACATTTGGTTCTAATTAATCATGTAAGTCACTTTTCACCATATTAGAGTAATTTTGCGCCTTATATGAGTCACTTTCCACCAAATATTTGTACAATTAATATGTTAACATCATAAACATCCGATTTGACATCCTTTTACCACATCTTAATTCCACTTTCATACAGGTTAATTTTGTTCCATATTTTGGTCCTAATCAACCATGTAAGTCACTTTGACCATATTAGAGTCATTTTGCACCTTATAAAAGTCACTTTCCACCATATATACAACAACTAACATGTTAACATCATATACATCCGATTTGACATCCTTTTACCTCCTATTAATGCCATTCATACATTTTAATTTTATTCCACATTTTGGCTCTAATCAACATGTAAGTCACTTTCCACCATATTAGAGTCACTTTGCACCCTATAATAGTCACTTGCCACCATATATTGATACAATTAACATGTTAACATCATGTAGATGCGATTAGACATCCTTTAACCACCTCTTGGACCCCTTTCTTACAAGTCAATTTTGGGCCACATTTTGGCTCAAATCAAACATGTAAGTGACTTCTCACAATATTAGAGACACTTTGCAACCTTATAAGAGTCACTTACCATCATATATTGGTACAATTAACATGTTAACATCATGTACATGCAATTAGAAATCCTTTTACCACCTCTTAGTGCCACATTCATACAACTCAATTTTGGTCCACATTTTGGTTTTAATTAATCATGTTAATCACTTTTCACCATATTAAAGTCATTTTGCACCCTATATGATCACTTTCCACAAAAATATTTGTACAATTAATATGTTAACATCATATACATCGATTTGACATCCTTTTACCACCTCTTAATTCCACTTTCATACAGGTTAATTTTGTTCCACATTTATGGTTCCAATCAACCATGTAAGGTCACTTTTCACCATATTAGAGTCACTTTGCACCCTATAATAGTCACTTGCCACCATATATTGATAACAATTAACATGTTAACATCATGTACATGCAATTAGACATCCTTTAACCATCTCTTGGTACCCCCCTTTCTTACAAGTCAATTTTGGGGCCACATTTTGGCTCAAATCAACATGTAAGTGACTTCTCACAATATTAGAGACACTTTGCACCTTATAAGAGTCACTTACCATCATATATTGGTACAATTAACATGTTAACATCATGTACATGCAATTAGAAATCCTTTTAACCACCTCTTAGTGCCACATTCATACAAGTCAATTTTGGTCAACATTTTGGTTCTAATTAATCATGTAAGTCACTTTTCACCATATTAGAGTAATTTTGCGCCTTATATGAGTCACTTTCCACCAAATATTTGTACAATTAATATGTTAACATCATAAACATCCGATTTGACATCCTTTTACCACATCTTAATTCCACTTTCATACAGGTTAATTTTGTTCCATATTTTGGTTCTAATCAACCATGTAAGTCACTTTTGACCTTATTAGAGTCATTTGCACCTTATAAAAGTCACTTTCCACCATATATACAACAATTACCATGTTAACATCATATACATCCAATTTGAACATCCTTTTACCACATCTTAATGCCACTTTCATACACGTTAATTTATTCCATATTTTGGCTCTAATCAACCATGTAAGTCACTTTTCACCATATTAGAGTCACTTTGCATTCTATAAAAGTCACTTGCCACCATATATTGATACAATTAACATGTTAGAATCATGTACATGCAACTAGACATCCTTTGACCACCTCTTGGTACCCCTTTCCTACAAGTCAATTTTGAGCCACATTTTGGCTCTAATCAATCATGTAAATTCCTTCTCACCATATTAGAGTCACTTTGCACATTATAAGAGTTACTTGCCATCAATATTGGTACAATTAACATGTTAACATCATGTACATGCAATTCAAAATCCTTTTACAACCTCTTAGTGCCACATTCATACAAGTCAATTTTGGGCCACATTTTGGTTATAATTAAACATGTAAGTGACTTCTCACAATATTAGAGTCACTTTGCACCTTATAAGAGTCACTTGTCATCATATACTGGTACAACACCCTATAAGAGTCACTTGCCACCATATATTGATACAATTAACATGTTAACCTCATGTACATGCAATCAGACATCCTTTAACCACCTCTTGGTACCCCCCGCTTTCTTACGAGTCAATTTTGGGCCACATTTTGGCTCTAATCAAACATGTAAGTGACTTCTCACAATATTAGAGTCACTTTGCATGCAATTAACATGTAAGTACAATTAACATGTTAACATCATGTACATGCAATTAGAAATCCGTTTACCACCTCTTAGTGCCACATTCATACAAGTCAATTTTGGTCCACATTTTGGTTTTAATTAATCATGTTAGTCACTTTTCACCATATTAGAGTCATTTTGCACCCTATATGACTCACTTTCCACAAAATATTTGTACAATTAATATGTTTACATCATATACATCCGATTTGACATCCTTTTACCACCTCTTAATTCCACTTTCATACAGGTTAATTTTGTTCCACATTTTGGTTCCAATCAACCATGTAAGTCACTTTTCACCATACTAGAGTCACTTTGCACCCTATAATAGTCACTTGCACCATGTATTGATACAATTAACATGTTAACATCATGTACATGCAATTAGACATCCTTTAACCACCTCTTGGTACCCCTTTCTTACAAGTCAATTTTGGGCCACATTTTGGCTCAAATCAAACATGTAAGTGACTTCTCACAATATTAGAGACACTTTGCACCTTATAAGAGTCACTTACCATCATATATTGGTACAATTAACATGTTAACATCATGTACATGCAATTAGAAAATCCTTTTACCACCTCTTAGTGCCACATTCATACAAGTCATTTTGGTCCACATTTTGGTTCTAATTAATCATGTAAGTCACTTTCACTATATTAGAGTCATTTTGCACCTTATATGAGTCACTTTCCACCAAATATTTGTATTATTAACATGTTAACATCATATACATCCGATTTGACATCATTTTACCACCTCTTAATTCCACTTTCATACAAGTTAATTTTGTTCCACATTTTGGCTCTAACCAACCATGTAAGTCACTTTTCACCATATTAGAGTCAATTTGCACCCTATAAGAGTCACTTGCCACCATATATTGATACAATTAACATGTTAACATCATGTACATGCAATTAGACATCCTTTAACCACCTCTTGGTACCCCTTTCATACAAGTCAATTTTGGGCCACATTTTGGCTCTAATCAAACATGTAAGTGACTTCTCACAATATTAGAGACACTTTGCACCTTATAAGAGTCACTTACCATCATATATTGGTACAATTAACATGTTAACATCATGTACATGCAATTAGAAATCCTTTTACCACCTCTTAGTGCCACATTCATACAACTCAATTTTGGTCCACATTTGGGTTCTAATTAATCATGTAAGTCACTTTTCACCATATTAGAGTCATTTTGCACCCTATATGAGTCACTTTCCACAAAATATTTGTACAATTAATATGTTAACATCATATACATCCGATTTGACATCCTTTTACAACCTCTTAATTCCACTTTCATACAGGTTAATTTTGTTCCACATTTTGGTTCCAATCAACCATGTAAGTCACTTTTCACCATATTAGAGTCACTTTGCACCCTATAATAGTCACTTGCCACCATATACTGATACAATTAATATGTTAACATCATGTACATGCAATTAGACATCCTTTAACCACCTCTTGGTACCCTTTCTTACAAGTCAATTTTGGGCCACATTTGGCTCAAATCAAACATGTAAGTGACTTCTCACAATATTAGAGACACTTTGCACCTTATAAGAGTCACTTACCATCATATTGGTACAATTAACATGTTAACATCAAGTACATGCAATTAGAAATTCTTTTACCACCTCTTAGTGCCACATTCATACAAGTCAATTTTGGTCAACATTTTGGTTCTAATTAATCATGTAAGTCACTTTTCACCATATTAGAGTAATTTTGCGCCTTATATGAGTCACTTTCCACCAAATATTTGTACAATTAATATGTTAACATCATAAACATCCGATTTGACATCCTTTTACCACATCTTAATTCCACTTTCATACAGGTTAATTTTGTTCCATATTTTGGTTCTAATCAACCATGTAAGTCACTTTTGACCTTATTAGAGTCATTTTGCACCTTATAAAAGTCACTTTCCACCATATATACAACAATTAACATGTTAACATCATATACATCCAATTTGACATCCTTTTACCACATCTTAATGCCACTTTCATACACGTTAATTTTATTCCATATTTTGGCTCTAATCAACCATGTAAGTCACTTTTCACCATATTAGAGTCACTTTGCATTCTATAAAAGTCACTTGCCACCATATATTGATACAATTAACATGTTAGAATCATGTACATGCAACTAGACATCCTTTGACCACCTCTTGGTACCCCTTTCCTACAAGTCAATTTTGAGCCACATTTTGGCTCTAATCAATCATGTAAATTCCTTCTCACCATATTAGAGTCACTTTGCACATTATAAGAGTTACTTGCCATCAAATATTGGTACAATTAACATGTTAACATCATGTACATGCAATTCAAAATCCTTTTACAACCTCTTAGTGCCACATTCATACAAGTCAATTTTGGGCCACATTTTGGTTATAATTAAACATGTAAGTGACTTCTCACAATATTAGAGTCACTTTGCACCTTATAAGAGTCACTTGTCATCATATACTGGTACAACACCCTATAAGAGTCACTTGCCACCATATATTGATACAATTAACATGTTAACCTCATGTACATGCAATCAGACATCCTTTAACCACCTCTTGGTACCGCTTTCTTACGAGTCAATTTTGGGCCACATTTTGGCTCTAATCAAACATGTAAGTGACTTCTCACAATATTAGAGTCACTTTGCATGCAATTAACATGTAAGTACAATTAACATGTTAACATCATGTACATGCAATTAGAAATCCTTTTACCACCTCTTAGTGCCACATTCATACAAGTCAATTTTGGTCCACATTTTGGTTTTAATTAATCATGTTAGTCACTTTTCACCATATTAGAGTCATTTTGCACCCTATATGACTCACTTTCCACAAAATATTTGTACAATTAATATGTTTACATCATATACATCCGATTTGACATCCTTTTACCACCTCTTAATTCCACTTTCATACAGGTTAATTTTGTTCCACATTTTGGTTCCAATCAACCATGTAAGTCACTTTTCACCATACTAGAGTCACTTTGCACCCTATAATAGTCACTTGCCACCATGTATTGATACAATTAACATGTTAACATCATGTACATGCAATTAGACATCCTTTAACCACCTCTTGGTACCCCTTTCTTACAAGTCAATTTTGGGCCACATTTTGGCTCAAATCAAACATGTAAGTGACTTCTCACAATATTAGAGACACTTTGCACCTTATAAGAGTCACTTACCATCATATATTGGTACAATTAACATGTTAACATCATGTACATGCAATTAGAAATCCTTTTACCACCTCTTAGTGCCACATTCATACAAGTCAATTTTGGTCCACATTTTGGTTCTAATTAATCATGTAAGTCACTTTTCACTATATTAGAGTCATTTTGCACCTTATATGAGTCACTTTCCACCAAATATTTGTATTATTAACATGTTAACATCATATACATCCGATTTGACATCATTTTACCACCTCTTAATTCCACTTTCATACAAGTTAATTTTGTTCCACATTTTGGCTCTAACCAACCATGTAAGTCACTTTTCACCATATTAGAGTCAATTTGCACCCTATAAGAGTCACTTGCCACCATATATTGATACAATTAACATGTTAACATCATGTACATGCAATTAGACATCCTTTAACCACCTCTTGGTACCCCTTTCATACAAGTCAATTTTGGGCCACATTTTGGCTCTAATCAAACATGTAAGTGACTTCTCACAATATTAGAGACACTTTGCACCTTATAAGAGTCACTTACCATCATATATTGGTACAATTAACATGTTAACATCATGTACATGCAATTAGAAATCCTTTTACCACCTCTTAGTGCCACATTCATACAACTCAATTTTGGTCCACATTTGGGTTCTAATTAATCATGTAAGTCACTTTTCACCATATTAGAGTCATTTTGCACCCTATATGAGTCACTTTCCACAAAATATTTGTACAATTAATATGTTAACATCATATACATCCGATTTGACATCCTTTTACCACCTCTTAATTCCACTTTCATACAGGTTAATTTTGTTCCACATTTTGGTTCCAATCAACCATGTAAGTCACTTTTCACCATATTAGAGTCACTTTGCACCCTATAATAGTCACTTGCCACCATATATTGATACAATTAACATGTTAGAATCATGTACATGCAACTAGACATCCTTTGACCACCTCTTGGTACCCCTTTCCTACAAGTCAATTTTGAGCCACATTTTGGCTCTAATCAATCATGTAAATTACTTCTCACCATATTAGAGTCACTTTGCACATTATAAGAGTTACTTGCCACATGTTAACATCATGTACATGCAATTCAAAATCCTTTTACAACCTCTTAGTGCCACATTCATACAAGTCAATTTTGGGCCACATTTTGGTTCTAATTAAACATGTAAGTGACTTCTCACAATATTAGAGTCACTTTGCACCTTATAAGAGTCACTTGTCATCATATACTGGTACAACACCCTATAAGAGTCACTTGCCACCATATATTGATACAATTAACATGTTAACCTCATGTACATGCAATCAGACATCCTTTAACCACCTCTTGGTACCCGCTTTCTTACGAGTCAATTTTGGACCACAATATTAGAGTCACTTTAAAAGTAAGTGACTTCTCACAATATGAAAGTGACTTCTCACAATATTAGAGTCACTTTGCATGCAATTAACATGTAAGTACAATTAACATGTTAACATCATGTACATGCAATTAGAAATCCTTTTACCACCTCTTAGTGCTACATTCATACAAGTCAATTTTGGTCCACATTTTGGTTTTAATTAATCATGTTAGTCACTTTTCACCATATTAGAGTCATTTTGCACCCTATATGAGTCACTTTCCACAAAATATTTGTACAATTAATATGTTAACATCATATACATCCGATTTGACATCCTTTTACCACTTCTTAATTCCACTTTCATACAGGTTAATTTTGTTCCACATTTTGATTCCAATCAACCATGTAAGTCACTTTTCACCATATTAGAGTCACTTTGCACCCTATAATAGTCACTTGCCACCATATATTGATACAATTAACATGTTAACATCATGTACATGCAATTAGACATCCTTTAACCATCTCTTGGTACCCCTTTCTTACAAGTCAATTTTGGGCCACATTTTGGCTCAAATCAAACATGTAAGTGACTTCTCACAATATTAGAGACACTTTGCACCTTATAAGAGTCACTTACCATCATATATTGGTACAATTAACATGTTAACATCATGTACATGCAATTAGAAATCCTTTTACCACCTCTTAGTGCCACATTCATACAACTCAATTTTGGTCCACATTTGGGTTCTAATTAATCATGTAAGTCACTTTTCACCATATTAGAGTCATTTTGCACCCTATATGAGTCACTTTCCACAAAATATTTGTACAATTAATATGTTAACATCATATACATCCGATTTGACATCCTTTTACAACCTCTTAATTCCACTTTCATACAGGTTAATTTTGTTCCACATTTTGGTTCCAATCAACCATGTAAGTCACTTTTCACCATATTAGAGTCACTTTGCACCCTATAATAGTCACTTGCCACCATATACTGATACAATTAATATGTTAACATCATGTACATGCAATTAGACATCCTTTAACCACCTCTTGGTACCCCTTTCTTACAAGTCAATTTTGGGCCACATTTTGGCTCAAATCAAACATGTAAGTGACTTCTCACAATATTAGAGACACTTTGCACCTTATAAGAGTCACTTACCATCATATATTGGTACAATTAACATGTTAACATCAAGTACATGCAATTAGAAATTCTTTTACCACCTCTTAGTGCCACATTCATACAAGTCAATTTTGGTCAACATTTTGGTTCTAATTAATCATGTAAGTCACTTTTCACCATATTAGAGTAATTTTGCGCCTTATATGGTCACTTTCCACCAAATATTTGTACAATTAATATGTTAACATCATAAACATCCGATTTGACATCCTTTTACCACATCTTAATTCCACTTTCATACAGGTTAATTTTGTTCCATATTTTGGTCCTAATCAACCATGTAAGTCACTTTTGACCATATTAGAGTCATTTTGCACCTTATAAAAGTCACTTTCCACCATATATACAACAACTAACATGTTAACATCATATACATCCGATTTGACATCCTTTTACCTCCTATTAATGCCATTCATACATGTTAATTTTATTCCACATTTTGGCTCTAATCAAACATGTAAGTCACTTTTCACCATATTAGAGTCACTTTGCACCCTATAATAGTCACTTGCCACCATATATGGATACAATTAACATGTTAACATCATGTAGATGCGATTAGACATCCTTTAACCACCTCTTGGACCCCTTTCTTACAAGTCAATTTTGGGCCACATTTTGGCTCAAATCAAACATGTAAGTGACTTCTCACAATATTAGAGACACTTTGCACCTTATAAGAGTCACTTACCATCATATATTGGTACAATTAACATGTTAACATCATGTACATGCAATTAGAAATCCTTTTACCACCTCTTAGTGCCACATTCATACAACTCAATTTTGGTCCACATTTTGGTTTTAATTAATCATGTTAATCACTTTTCACCATATTAAAGTCATTTTGCACCCTATATGAGTCACTTTCCACAAAATATTTGTACAATTAATATGTTAACATCATATACATTCGATTTGACATCCTTTTACCACCTCTTAATTCCACTTTCATACAGGTTAATTTTGTTCCACATTTTGGTTCCAATCAACCATGTAAGTCACTTTTCACCATATTAGAGTCACTTTGCACCCTATAATAGTCACTTGCCACCATATATTGATACAATTAACATGTTAACATCATGTACATGCAATTAGACATCCTTTAACCATCTCTTGGTACCCCTTTCTTACAAGTCAATTTTGGGCCACATTTTGGCTCAAATCAAACATGTAAGTGACTTCTCACAATATTAGAGACACTTTGCACCTTATAAGAGTCACTTACCATCATATATTGGTACAATTAACATGTTAACATCATGTACATGCAATTAGAAATCCTTTTACCACCTCTTAGTGCCACATTCATACAAGTCAATTTTGGTCAACATTTTGGTTCTAATTAATCATGTAAGTCACTTTTCACCATATTAGAGTAATTTTGCGCCTTATATGAGTCACTTTCCACCAAATATTTGTACAATTAATATGTTAACATCATAAACATCCGATTTGACATCCTTTTACCACATCTTAATTCCACTTTCATACAGGTTAATTTTGTTCCATATTTTGGTTCTAATCAACCATGTAAGTCACTTTTGACCTTATTAGAGTCATTTTGCACCTTATAAAAGTCACTTTCCACCATATATACAACAATTAACATGTTAACATCATATACATCCAATTTGACATCCTTTTACCACATCTTAATGCCACTTTCATACACGTTAATTTTATTCCATATTTTGGCTCTAATCAACCATGTAAGTCACTTTTCACCATATTAGAGTCACTTTGCATTCTATAAAAGTCACTTGCCACCATATATTGATACAATTAACATGTTAGAATCATGTACATGCAACTAGACATCCTTTGACCACCTCTTGGTACCCCTTTCCTACAAGTCAATTTTGAGCCACATTTTGGCTCTAATCAATCATGTAAATTCCTTCTCACCATATTAGAGTCACTTTGCACATTATAAGAGTTACTTGCCATCAAATATTGGTACAATTAACATGTTAACATCATGTACATGCAATTCAAAATCCTTTTACAACCTCTTAGTGCCACATTCATACAAGTCAATTTTGGGCCACATTTTGGTTATAATTAAACATGTAAGTGACTTCTCACAATATTAGAGTCACTTTGCACCTTATAAGAGTCACTTGTCATCATATACTGGTACAACACCCTATAAGAGTCACTTGCCACCATATATTGATACAATTAACATGTTAACCTCATGTACATGCAATCAGACATCCTTTAACCACCTCTTGGTACCGCTTTCTTACGAGTCAATTTTGGGCCACATTTTGGCTCTAATCAAACATGTAAGTGACTTCTCACAATATTAGAGTCACTTTGCATGCAATTAACATGTAAGTACAATTAACATGTTAACATCATGTACATGCAATTAGAAATCCTTTTACCACCTCTTAGTGCCACATTCATACAAGTCAATTTTGGTCCACATTTTGGTTTTAATTAATCATGTTAGTCACTTTTCACCATATTAGAGTCATTTTGCACCCTATATGACTCACTTTCCACAAAATATTTGTACAATTAATATGTTTACATCATATACATCCGATTTGACATCCTTTTACCACCTCTTAATTCCACTTTCATACAGGTTAATTTTGTTCCACATTTTGGTTCCAATCAACCATGTAAGTCACTTTTCACCATACTAGAGTCACTTTGCACCCTATAATAGTCACTTGCCACCATGTATTGATACAATTAACATGTTAACATCATGTACATGCAATTAGACATCCTTTAACCACCTCTTGGTACCCCTTTCTTACAAGTCAATTTTGGGCCACATTTTGGCTCAAATCAAACATGTAAGTGACTTCTCACAATATTAGAGACACTTTGCACCTTATAAGAGTCACTTACCATCATATATTGGTACAATTAACATGTTAACATCATGTACATGCAATTAGAAATCCTTTTACCACCTCTTAGTGCCACATTCATACAAGTCAATTTTGGTCCACATTTTGGTTCTAATTAATCATGTAAGTCACTTTTCACTATATTAGAGTCATTTTGCACCTTATATGAGTCACTTTCCACCAAATATTTGTATTATTAACATGTTAACATCATATACATCCGATTTGACATCATTTTACCACCTCTTAATTCCACTTTCATACAAGTTAATTTTGTTCCACATTTTGGCTCTAACCAACCATGTAAGTCACTTTTCACCATATTAGAGTCAATTTGCACCCTATAAGAGTCACTTGCCACCATATATTGATACAATTAACATGTTAACATCATGTACATGCAATTAGACATCCTTTAACCACCTCTTGGTACCCCTTTCATACAAGTCAATTTTGGGCCACATTTTGGCTCTAATCAAACATGTAAGTGACTTCTCACAATATTAGAGACACTTTGCACCTTATAAGAGTCACTTACCATCATATATTGGTACAATTAACATGTTAACATCATGTACATGCAATTAGAAATCCTTTTACCACCTCTTAGTGCCACATTCATACAACTCAATTTTGGTCCACATTTGGGTTCTAATTAATCATGTAAGTCACTTTTCACCATATTAGAGTCATTTTGCACCCTATATGAGTCACTTTCCACAAAATATTTGTACAATTAATATGTTAACATCATATACATCCGATTTGACATCCTTTTACCACCTCTTAATTCCACTTTCATACAGGTTAATTTTGTTCCACATTTTGGTTCCAATCAACCATGTAAGTCACTTTTCACCATATTAGAGTCACTTTGCACCCTATAATAGTCACTTGCCACCATATATTGATACAATTAACATGTTAGAATCATGTACATGCAACTAGACATCCTTTGACCACCTCTTGGTACCCCTTTCCTACAAGTCAATTTTGAGCCACATTTTGGCTCTAATCAATCATGTAAATTACTTCTCACCATATTAGAGTCACTTTGCACATTATAAGAGTTACTTGCCACATGTTAACATCATGTACATGCAATTCAAAATCCTTTTACAACCTCTTAGTGCCACATTCATACAAGTCAATTTTGGGCCACATTTTGGTTCTAATTAAACATGTAAGTGACTTCTCACAATATTAGAGTCACTTTGCACCTTATAAGAGTCACTTGTCATCATATACTGGTACAACACCCTATAAGAGTCACTTGCCACCATATATTGATACAATTAACATGTTAACCTCATGTACATGCAATCAGACATCCTTTAACCACCTCTTGGTACCCGCTTTCTTACGAGTCAATTTTGGACCACAATATTAGAGTCACTTTAAAAGTAAGTGACTTCTCACAATATGAAAGTGACTTCTCACAATATTAGAGTCACTTTGCATGCAATTAACATGTAAGTACAATTAACATGTTAACATCATGTACATGCAATTAGAAATCCTTTTACCACCTCTTAGTGCTACATTCATACAAGTCAATTTTGGTCCACATTTTGGTTTTAATTAATCATGTTAGTCACTTTTCACCATATTAGAGTCATTTTGCACCCTATATGAGTCACTTTCCACAAAATATTTGTACAATTAATATGTTAACATCATATACATCCGATTTGACATCCTTTTACCACTTCTTAATTCCACTTTCATACAGGTTAATTTTGTTCCACATTTTGATTCCAATCAACCATGTAAGTCACTTTTCACCATATTAGAGTCACTTTGCACCCTATAATAGTCACTTGCCACCATATATTGATACAATTAACATGTTAACATCATGTACATGCAATTAGACATCCTTTAACCATCTCTTGGTACCCCTTTCTTACAAGTCAATTTTGGGCCACATTTTGGCTCAAATCAAACATGTAAGTGACTTCTCACAATATTAGAGACACTTTGCACCTTATAAGAGTCACTTACCATCATATATTGGTACAATTAACATGTTAACATCATGTACATGCAATTAGAAATCCTTTTACCACCTCTTAGTGCCACATTCATACAACTCAATTTTGGTCCACATTTGGGTTCTAATTAATCATGTAAGTCACTTTTCACCATATTAGAGTCATTTTGCACCCTATATGAGTCACTTTCCACAAAATATTTGTACAATTAATATGTTAACATCATATACATCCGATTTGACATCCTTTTACAACCTCTTAATTCCACTTTCATACAGGTTAATTTTGTTCCACATTTTGGTTCCAATCAACCATGTAAGTCACTTTTCACCATATTAGAGTCACTTTGCACCCTATAATAGTCACTTGCCACCATATACTGATACAATTAATATGTTAACATCATGTACATGCAATTAGACATCCTTTAACCACCTCTTGGTACCCCTTTCTTACAAGTCAATTTTGGGCCACATTTTGGCTCAAATCAAACATGTAAGTGACTTCTCACAATATTAGAGACACTTTGCACCTTATAAGAGTCACTTACCATCATATATTGGTACAATTAACATGTTAACATCAAGTACATGCAATTAGAAATTCTTTTACCACCTCTTAGTGCCACATTCATACAAGTCAATTTTGGTCAACATTTTGGTTCTAATTAATCATGTAAGTCACTTTTCACCATATTAGAGTAATTTTGCGCCTTATATGGTCACTTTCCACCAAATATTTGTACAATTAATATGTTAACATCATAAACATCCGATTTGACATCCTTTTACCACATCTTAATTCCACTTTCATACAGGTTAATTTTGTTCCATATTTTGGTCCTAATCAACCATGTAAGTCACTTTTGACCATATTAGAGTCATTTTGCACCTTATAAAAGTCACTTTCCACCATATATACAACAACTAACATGTTAACATCATATACATCCGATTTGACATCCTTTTACCTCCTATTAATGCCATTCATACATGTTAATTTTATTCCACATTTTGGCTCTAATCAAACATGTAAGTCACTTTTCACCATATTAGAGTCACTTTGCACCCTATAATAGTCACTTGCCACCATATATGGATACAATTAACATGTTAACATCATGTAGATGCGATTAGACATCCTTTAACCACCTCTTGGACCCCTTTCTTACAAGTCAATTTTGGGCCACATTTTGGCTCAAATCAAACATGTAAGTGACTTCTCACAATATTAGAGACACTTTGCACCTTATAAGAGTCACTTACCATCATATATTGGTACAATTAACATGTTAACATCATGTACATGCAATTAGAAATCCTTTTACCACCTCTTAGTGCCACATTCATACAACTCAATTTTGGTCCACATTTTGGTTTTAATTAATCATGTTAATCACTTTTCACCATATTAAAGTCATTTTGCACCCTATATGAGTCACTTTCCACAAAATATTTGTACAATTAATATGTTAACATCATATACATTCGATTTGACATCCTTTTACCACCTCTTAATTCCACTTTCATACAGGTTAATTTTGTTCCACATTTTGGTTCCAATCAACCATGTAAGTCACTTTTCACCATATTAGAGTCACTTTGCACCCTATAATAGTCACTTGCCACCATATATTGATACAATTAACATGTTAACATCATGTACATGCAATTAGACATCCTTTAACCATCTCTTGGTACCCCTTTCTTACAAGTCAATTTTGGGCCACATTTTGGCTCAAATCAAACATGTAAGTGACTTCTCACAATATTAGAGACACTTTGCACCTTATAAGAGTCACTTACCATCATATATTGGTACAATTAACATGTTAACATCATGTACATGCAATTAGAAATCCTTTTACCACCTCTTAGTGCCACATTCATACAAGTCAATTTTGGTCAACATTTTGGTTCTAATTAATCATGTAAGTCACTTTTCACCATATTAGAGTAATTTTGCGCCTTATATGAGTCACTTTCCACCAAATATTTGTACAATTAATATGTTAACATCATAAACATCCGATTTGACATCCTTTTACCACATCTTAATTCCACTTTCATACAGGTTAATTTTGTTCCATATTTTGGTTCTAATCAACCATGTAAGTCACTTTTGACCTTATTAGAGTCATTTTGCACCTTATAAAAGTCACTTTCCACCATATATACAACAATTAACATGTTAACATCATATACATCCAATTTGACATCCTTTTACCACATCTTAATGCCACTTTCATACACGTTAATTTTATTCCATATTTTGGCTCTAATCAACCATGTAAGTCACTTTTCACCATATTAGAGTCACTTTGCATTCTATAAAAGTCACTTGCCACCATATATTGATACAATTAACATGTTAGAATCATGTACATGCAACTAGACATCCTTTGACCACCTCTTGGTACCCCTTTCCTACAAGTCAATTTTGAGCCACATTTTGGCTCTAATCAATCATGTAAATTCCTTCTCACCATATTAGAGTCACTTTGCACATTATAAGAGTTACTTGCCATCAAATATTGGTACAATTAACATGTTAACATCATGTACATGCAATTCAAAATCCTTTTACAACCTCTTAGTGCCACATTCATACAAGTCAATTTTGGGCCACATTTTGGTTATAATTAAACATGTAAGTGACTTCTCACAATATTAGAGTCACTTTGCACCTTATAAGAGTCACTTGTCATCATATACTGGTACAACACCCTATAAGAGTCACTTGCCACCATATATTGATACAATTAACATGTTAACCTCATGTACATGCAATCAGACATCCTTTAACCACCTCTTGGTACCGCTTTCTTACGAGTCAATTTTGGGCCACATTTTGGCTCTAATCAAACATGTAAGTGACTTCTCACAATATTAGAGTCACTTTGCATGCAATTAACATGTAAGTACAATTAACATGTTAACATCATGTACATGCAATTAGAAATCCTTTTACCACCTCTTAGTGCCACATTCATACAAGTCAATTTTGGTCCACATTTTGGTTTTAATTAATCATGTTAGTCACTTTTCACCATATTAGAGTCATTTTGCACCCTATATGAGTCACTTTCCACAAAATATTTGTACAATTAATATGTTTACATCATATACATCCGATTTGACATCCTTTTACCACCTCTTAATTCCACTTTCATACAGGTTAATTTTGTTCCACATTTTGGTTCCAATCAACCATGTAAGTCACTTTTCACCATACTAGAGTCACTTTGCACCCTATAATAGTCACTTGCCACCATGTATTGATACAATTAACATGTTAACATCATGTACATGCAATTAGACATCCTTTAACCACCTCTTGGTACCCCTTTCTTACAAGTCAATTTTGGGCCACATTTTGGCTCAAATCAAACATGTAAGTGACTTCTCACAATATTAGAGACACTTTGCACCTTATAAGAGTCACTTACCATCATATATTGGTACAATTAACATGTTAACATCATGTACATGCAATTAGAAATCCTTTTACCACCTCCTAGTGCCACATTCATACAAGTCAATTTTGGTCCACATTTTGGTTCTAATTAATCATGTAAGTCACTTTTCACTATATTAGAGTCATTTTGCACCTTATATGAGTCACTTTCCACCAAATATTTGTACAATTAACATGTTAACATCATATACATCCGATTTGACATCATTTTACCACCTCTTAATTCCACTTTCATACAAGTTAATTTTGTTCCACATTTTGGCTCTAACCAACCATGTAAGTCACTTTTCACCATATTAGAGTCAATTTGCACCCTATAAGAGTCACTTGCTACCATATATTGATACAATTAACATGTTAACATCATGTACATGCAATTAGACATCCTTTAACCACCTCTTGGTACCCCTTTCATACAAGTCAATTTTGGGCCACATTTTGGCTCTAATCAAACATGTAAGTGACTTCTCACAATATTAGAGACACTTTGCACCTTATAAGAGTCACTTACCATCATATATTGGTACAATTAACATGTTAACATCATGTACATGCAATTAGAAATCCTTTTACCACCTCTTAATGCCACATTCATACAACTCAATTTTGGTCCACATTTGGGTTCTAATTAATCATGTAAGTCACTTTTCACCATATTAGAGTCATTTTGCACCCTATATGAGTCACTTTCCACAAAATATTTGTACAATTAATATGTTAACATCATATACATCCGATTTGACATCCTTTTACCACCTCTTAATTCCACTTTCATACAGGTTAATTTTGTTCCACATTTTGGTTCCAATCAACCATGTAAGTCACTTTTCACCATATTAGAGTCACTTTGCACCCTATAATAGTCACTTGCCACCATATATTGATACAATTAATATGTTAATATCATGTACATGCAATTAGACATCCTTTAACCACCTCTTGGTACCCCTTTCTTACAAGTCAATTTTGGGCCACATTTTGGCTCAAATCAAACATGTAAGTGACTTCTCACAATATTAGAGACACTTTGCACCTTATAAGAGTCACTTACCATCATATATTGGTACAATTAACATGTTAACATCATGTACATGCAATTAGAAATCCTTTTACCACCTCTTAGTGCCACATTCATACAAGTCATTTTTGGTCAACATTTTGGTTCTAATTAATCATGTAAGTCACTTTTCACCATATTAGAGTAATTTTGCGCCTTATATGAGTCACTTTCCACCAAATATTTGTACAATTAATATGTTAACATCATAAACATCCGATTTGACATCCTTTTACCACATCTTAATTCCACTTTCATACAGGTTAATTTTGTTCCATATTTTGGTTCTAATCAACCATGTAAGTCACTTTTGACCATATTAGAGTCATTTTGCACCTTATAAAAGTCACTTTCCACCATATATACAACAATTAACATGTTAACATCATATACATCCAATTTGACATCCTTTTACCTCCTACTAATGCCACTTTCATACATGTTAATTTTATTCCTCATTTTGGCTCTAATCAAACATGTAAGTCACTTTTCACCATATTAGAGTCACTTTGCACCCTATAATAGTCACTTGCCACCATATATTGATACAATTAACATGTTAACATCATGTACATGCAATTAGACATCCTTTAACCACCTCTTGGACCCCTTTCTTACAAGTCAATTTTGGGCCACATTTTGGCTCAAATCAAACATGTAAGTGACTTCTCACAATATTAGAGACACTTTGCACCTTATAAGAGTCACTTACCATCATATATTGGTACAATTAACATGTTAACATCATGTACATTCAATTAGAATTCCTTTTACCACCTCTTAGTGCCACATTCATACAACTCAATTTTGGTCCACATTTTGGTTTTAATTAATCATGTTAATCACTTTTCACCATATTAGAGTCATTTTGCACCCTATATGAGTCACTTTCCATAAAATATTTGTACAATTAATATGTTAACATCATATACATCCGATTTGACATCCTTTTACCACCTCTTAATTCCACTTTCATACAGGTTAATTTTGTTCCACATTTTGGTTCCAATCAACCATGTAAGTCACTTTTCACCATATTAGAGTCACTTTGCACCCTATAATAGTCACTTGCCACCATATATTGATACAATTAACATGTTAACATCATGTACATGCAATTAGACATCCTTTAACCATCTCTTGGTACCCCTTTCTTACAAGTCAATTTTGGGCCACATTTTGGCTCAAATCAAACATGTAAGTGACTTCTCACAATATTAGAGACACTTTGCACCTTATAAGAGTCACTTACCATCATATATTGGTACAATTAACATGTTAACATCATGTACATGCAATTAGAAATCCTTTTACCACCTCTTAGTGCCACATTCATACAAGTCAATTTTGGTCAACATTTTGGTTCTAATTAATCATGTAAGTCACTTTTCACCATATTAGAGTAATTTTGCGCCTTATATGAGTCACTTTCCACCAAATATTTGTACAATTAATATGTTAACATCATAAACATCCGATTTGACATCCTTTTACCACATCTTAATTCCACTTTCATACAGGTTAATTTTGTTCCATATTTTGGTTCTAATCAACCATGTAAGTCACTTTTGACCATATTAGAGTCATTTTGCACCTTATAAAAGTCACTTTCCACCATATATACAACAATTAACATGTTAACATCATATACATCCAATTTGACATCCTTTTACCACATCTTAATGCCACTTTCATACACGTTAATTTTATTCCATATTTTGGCTCTAATCAACCATGTAAGTCACTTTTCACCATATTAGAGTCACTTTGCATTCTATAAAAGTCACTTGCCACCATATATTGATACAATTAACATGTTAGAATCATGTACATGCAACTAGACATCCTTTGACCACCTCTTGGTACCCCTTTCCTACAAGTCAATTTTGAGCCACATTTTGGCTCTAATCAATCATGTAAATTACTTCTCACCATATTAGAGTCACTTTGCACATTATAAGAGTTACTTGCCATCAAATATTGGTACAATTAATATGTTAACATCATGTACATGCAATTCAAAATCCTTTTACAACCTCTTAGTGCCACATTCATACAAGTCAATTTTGGGCCACATTTTGGTTCTAATTAAACATGTACTTCTCACAATATTAGAGTCACTTTGCACCTTATAAGAGTCACTTGTCATCATATACTGGTACAACACCCTATAAGAGTCACTTGCCACCATATATTGATACAATTAACATGTTAACCTCATGTACATGCAATCAGACATCCTTTAACCACCTCTTGGTACCGCTTTCTTACGAGTCAATTTTGGGCCACATTTTGGCTCTAATCAAACATGTAAGTGACTTCTCACAATATTAGAGTCACTTTGCATGCAATTAACATGTAAGTACAATTAACATGTTAACATCATGTACATGCAATTAGAAATTCTTTTACCACCTCTTAGTGCCACATTCATACAAGTCAATTTTGGTCCACATTTTGGTTTTAATTAATCATGTTAGTCACTTTTCACCATATTAGAGTCATTTTGCACCCTATATGAGTCACTTTCCACAAAATATTTGTACAATTAATATGTTAACATCATATACATCCGATTTGACATCCTTTTACCACCTCTTAATTCCACTTTCATACAGGTTAATTTTGTTCCACATTTTGGTTCCAATCAACCATGTAAGTCACTTTTCACCATACTAGAGTCACTTTGCACCCTATAATAGTCACTTGCCACCATGTATTGATACAATTAACATGTTAACATCATGTACATGCAATTAGACATCCTTTAACCACCTCTTGGTACCCCTTTCTTACAAGTCAATTTTGGGCCACATTTTGGCTCAAATCAAACATGTAAGTGACTTCTCACAATATTAGAGACACTTTGCACCTTATAAGAGTCACTTACCATCATATATTGGTACAATTAACATGTTAACGTCATGTACATGCAATTAGAAATCCTTTTACCACCTCTTAGTGCCACATTCATACAAGTCAATTTTGGTCCACATTTTGGTTCTAATTAATCATGTAAGTCACTTTTCACTATATTAGAGTCATTTTGCACCTTATATGAGTCACTTTCCACCAAATATTTGTACAATTAACATGTTAACATCATATACATCCGATTTGACATCATTTTACCACCTCTTAATTCCACTTTCATACAAGTTAATTTTGTTCCACATTTTGGCTCTAACCAACCATGTAAGTCACTTTTCACCATATTAGAGTCAATTTGCACCCTATAAGAGTCACTTGCCACCATATATTGATACAATTAACATGTTAACATCATGTACATGCAATTAGACATCCTTTAACCACCTCTTGGTACCCCTTTCATACAAGTCAATTTTGGGCCACATTTTGGCTCTAATCAAACATGTAAGTGACTTCTCACAATATTAGAGACACTTTGCACCTTATAAGAGTCACTTACCATCATATATTGGTACAATTAACATGTTAACATCATGTACATGCAATTAGAAATCCTTTTACCACCTCTTAGTGCCACATTCATACAACTCAATTTTGGTCCACATTTGGGTTCTAATTAATCATGTAAGTCACTTTTCACCATATTAGAGTCATTTTGCACCCTATATGAGTCACTTTCCACAAAATATTTGTACAATTAATATGTTAACATCATATACATCCGATTTGACATCCTTTTACCACCTCTTAATTCCACTTTCATACAGGTTAATTTTGTTCCACATTTTGGTTCCAATCAACCATGTAAGTCACTTTTCACCATATTAGAGTCACTTTGCACCCTATAATAGTCACTTGCCACCATATATTGATACAATTAATATGTTAACATCATGTACATGCAATTAGACATCCTTTAACCACCTCTTGGTACCCCTTTCTTACAAGTCAATTTTGGGCCACATTTTGGCTCAAATCAAACATGTAAGTGACTTCTCACAATATTAGAGACACTTTGCACCTTATAAGAGTCACTTACCATCATATATTGGTACAATTAACATGTTAACATCATGTACATGCAATTAGAAATCCTTTTACCACCTCTTAGTGCCACATTCATACAAGTCAATTTTGGTCAACATTTTGGTTCTAATTAATCATGTAAGTCACTTTTCACCATATTAGAGTAATTTTGCGCCTTATATGAGTCACTTTCCACCAAATATTTGTACAATTAATATTTTAACATCATAAACATCCGATTTGACATTCTTTTACCACATCTTAATTTCACTTTCATACAGGTTAATTTTGTTCCATATTTTGGTTCTAATCAACCATGTAAGTCACTTTTGACCATATTAGAGTCATTTTGCACCTTATAAAAGTCACTTTCCACCATATATACAACAATTAACATGTTAACATCATATACGTCCAATTTGACATCCTTTTACCTCCTATTAATGCCACTTTCATACATTTTAATTTTATTCCACATTTTGGCTCTAATCAAACATGTAAGTCACTTTTCACCATATTAGAGTCACTTTGCACCCTATAATAGTCACTTGCCACCATATATTGATACAATTAACATGTTAACATCATGTACATGCAATTAGACATCCTTTAACCACCTCTTGGACCCCTTTCTTACAAGTCAATTTTGGGCCACATTTTGGCTCAAATCAAACATGTAAGTGACTTCTCACAATATTAGAGACACTTTGCACCTTATAAGAGTCACTTACCATCATATATTGGTACAATTAACATGTTAACATCATGTACATGCAATTAGAAATCCTTTTACCACCTCTTAGTGCCACATTCATACAACTCAATTTTGGTCCACATTTTGGTTTTAATTAATCATGTTAATCACTTTTCACCATATTATAGTCATTTTGCACCCTATATGAGTCACTTTCCATAAAATATTTGTACAATTAATATGTTAACATCATATACATCCGATTTGACATCCTTTTACCACCTCTTAATTCCACTTTCATACAGGTTAATTTTGTTCCACATTTTGGTTCCAATCAACCATGTAAGTCACTTTTCACCATAGTGGTAGAAGGATTTCTAATTGCATGTACATGATGTTAACATGTTAATTGTACCAATATATGATGGCAAGTGACTCTTATAAGGTGCAAAGTGACTCTAATATGGTGAGAAGTCAATTAAATGATTGATTAGAGCCAAAATGTCAAAATTGACTTCTAGGAAAGGGGTACCAAGACGTGGTTAAAGGATGTCTAATTGCATGTATATGATGTTAAAATGTTAATTGTATCAATATATGGTGGAAAGTGACTCTCATAGGGTGCAAAGTGACTCTAATATGATGAAAAGTGACTTACATGGTTGATTAGAGCCAAAATGTGGAACAAAATTAACTTGTATGAAAGTGACATTAATAGGTGGTAAAAGGATCTCAAATTGGATGTATATGATGTTAACATGTTAATTATTGTATATATGGTGGAAAATAGGGTGTAAAGTGATTCTGATATGGTAAAAAGTTACTTACATGGTTGATTAGAGCCAAAATGTGGAACAAAATTGACCTATATGAAAGTGGAATTAAGAGGTGGTGAAAGGATGCCAAATCGGATGTATATGATCTTAACATGTTAATTGTACAAATATATGGTGGAAAGTGACTCATATAGGGTGCAAAATGACTCTAATATGGTAAAAAGTGACCTACATTGTTAATTAAACCAAAAATGTGGAACAAAATTAACTTGCATGAAAGTGGCATTAATTGGTGGTAAAAGGATGTCAAATTGGATGTATATGATGTTAACATGTTAATTGTTGTATATTGTGCAAGTGACTCGTAAAGTGACTCTAATATGGTGAAAAGTGACTTACATGGTTATTAGAACCAAAATGTGGACCAAAATTAACTTGTATGAAACTTGCATTAATAGGTGGTAAAAGGATGTCAAATTGGATCTATATATGTTAACATGTCAATTGTTGTATATATGGTGGAAAGTGACTCTTATAGGGTGCAAAGAGACTCTAATATGGTGAAAAGTGACTGACATTGTTAATTAGAACGAAAATGTGGACAAAATTGACTTGTATGAATGTTGTACTAAGATGTGGTAAAAGGATTTCTAATTGCATGTACATGATGTTAACATGTTAATTGTACCAATATATGATGGAAAGTGACTCTTATAAGGTGCAAACTGGTTCTAATATGGTGAAAAGTCACTTACATGATTGATTAGAGCCAAAATGTGGCCCGAAATTGACTTGTAGGAAAGGGGTACCAAGAGATGGTTAAAGGATGTCTTATTGTTGTATGTACATGATGTTAACATGTTAATTGTATCAATATATGGGGCAAGTGACTCTTATAGACTGCAAAGTCACTTTAATATGGTGAAAAGTGACTTACATGGTTGATTAGAACCAAAATGTGGAACAAAATTGACCTGTATGAAAGTGGATCTAAGAGGTGGTAAAAGGATGTCAAATTGGATGTATATGATGTTAACATGTTAATTTTAGAAATAGATTGTGGAAAGTGACTCATATAGGGTGCAAAATGACTCTAATATGGTGAAAAGTGACTTACATGGTTAATTAGAACCAAAATGTGGCAATAAGAGGTTCTAAAAGGATTTCTAATTGCATGTAACATGTTAATTGTACCAATATATGATGGCAAGTGACTCTTATAAGGTGAAAAGTGACACTAATATGGCGAGAAGTCACTTGATTAATTAGAGCCAAAATATGGCCCAAAATTGACTTGTAGGAAAGGGATACCAAGAGGTTGTTAAACGATGTCTAATTGGATGTACAGGAGGTTAACATGTTAATTGTATCAATATATGGTGGCAAGTGACTCTTATAAGGTGCAAAGTGACTCTAATATGATGAAAAGTGACTTACATGGTTGATTAGAGCCAAAATGTGGAACAAAATTAACTTGTATGAAAGTGACATTAATAGGTGGTAAAAGGATGTCAAATTGGATGTATATGAGGTTAACATGTTAATTGTTGTATATATGGTGGAAAGTGACTCTTATAAGGTGCAAAGTGACTCTAATATGGTGAAAAGTGACTTATATGGTTGATTATAACCAAAACGTGGAACAAAATTGACCTGTATAAAAGTGGAATTAAGAGGTGGTAAAAGGATGTCAAATTGGATGTATATGATGTTAACATGTTAATTGTACAAATATATGGTGAAAAGTGACTCATATAGGGTGCAAAATGACTCTAATATGGTGAAAAGTGACTTACATGGTTAATTAGAACCAAAATGTGGACCAAAATTGACTTGTATGAATGTGGCACTAAGAGGTGGTAGAAGGATTTCTAATTGCATGTACATGATGTTAACATTTTAATTGTACCAATATATGATGGCAAGTGACTCTTATAAGGTGCAAAGTGACTCTAATATGGTGAGAAGTCAATTAAATGATTGATTAGAGCCAAAATGTCAAAATTGACTTCTAGGAAAGGGGTACCAAGAGGTGGTTAAAGGATGTCTAATTGCATGTATATGATGTTAAAATGTTAATTGTATCAATATATGGTGGAAAGTGACTCTCATAGGGTGCAAAGTGACTCTAATATGATGAAAAGTGACTTACATGGTTGATTAGAGCCAAAATGTGGAACAAAATTAACTTATATGAAAGTGACATTAATAGGTGGTAAAAGGATCTCAAATTGGATGTATATGATGTTAACATGTTAATTATTGTATATATGGTGGAAAGTGACTCTTATAGGGTGTAAAGTGATTCTGATATGGTAAAAAGTTACTTACATGGTTGATTAGAGCCAAAATGTGGAACAAAATTGACCTATATGAAAGTGGAATTAAGAGGTGGTGAAAGGATGCCAAATCGGATGTATATGATCTTAACATGTTAATTGTACAAATATATGGTGGAAAGTGACTCATATAGGGTGCAAAATGACTCTAATATGGTAAAAAGTGACCTACATGGTTAATTAAAACCAAAATGTGGAACAAAATTAACTTGCATGAAAGTGGCATTAATTGGTGGTAAAAGGATGTCAAATTGGATGTATATGATGTTAACATGTTAATTGTTGTATATTGTGCAAGTGACTCGTAAAGTGACTCTAATATGGTGAAAAGTGACTTACATGGTTATTAGAACCAGAATGTGGACCAAAATTAACTTGTATGAAACTTGCATTAATAGGTGGTAAAAGGATGTCAAATTGGATCTATATATGTTAACATGTCAATTGTTGTATATATGGTGGAAAGTGACTCTTATAGGGTGCAAAGAGACTCTAATATGGTGAAAAGTGACTAACATTGTTAATTAGAACGAAAATGTGGACAAAATTGACTTGTATGAATATTGTACTAAGATGTGGTAAAAGGATTTCTAATTGCATGTACATGATGTTAACATGTTAATTGTACCAATATATGATGGAAAGTGACTCTTATAAGGTGCAAACTGGTTCTAATATGGTGAAAAGTCACTTACATGATTGATTAGAGCCAAAATGTGGCCCGAAATTGACTTGTAGGAAAGGGGTACCAAGAGATGGTTAAAGGATGTCTTATTGTTGTATGTACATGATGTTAACATGTTAATTGTATCAATATATGGGGCAAGTGACTCTTATAGACTGCAAAGTCACTTTAATATGGTGAAAAGTGACTTACATGGTTGATTAGAACCAAAATGTGGAACAAAATTGACCTGTATGAAAATGGATCTAAGAGGTGGTAAAAGGATGTCAAATTGGATGTATATGATGTTAACATGTTAATTTTAGAAATAGATTGTGGAAAGTGACTCATATAGGGTGCAAAATGACTCTAATATGGTGAAAATTGACTTACATGGTTAATTAGAACCAAAATGTGGCAATAAGAGGTTGTAAAAGGATTTCTAATTGCATGTAACATGTTAATTGTACCAATATATGATGGCAAGTGACTCTTATAAGGTGAAAAGTGACACTAATATGGCGAGAAGTCACTTGATTAATTAGAGCCAAAATATGGCCCAAAATTGACTTGTAGGATAGGGATACCAAGAGGTTGTTAAACGATGTCTAATTGGATGTACATGAGGTTAACATGTTAATTGTATCAATATATGGTGGCAAGTGACTCTTATAAGGTGCAAAGTGACTCTAATATGATGAAAAGTGACTTACATGGTTGATTAGAGCCAAAATGTGGAACAAAATTAACTTGTATGAAAGTGACATTAATAGGTGGTAAAAGGATGTCAAATTGGATGTATATGAGGTTAACATGTTAATTGTTGTATATATGGTGGAAAGTGACTCTTATAAGGTGCAAAGTGACTCTAATATGGTGAAAAGTGACTTATATGGTTGATTATAACCAAAACGTGGAACAAAATTGACCTGTATAAAAGTGGAATTAAGAGGTGGTAAAAGGATGTCAAATTGGATGTATATGATGTTAACATGTTAATTGTACAAATATATGGTGAAAAGTGACTCATATAGGGTGCAAAATGACTCTAATATGGTGAAAAGTGACTTACATGGTTAATTAGAACCAAAATGTGGACCAAAATTGACTTGTATGAATGTGGCACTAAGAGGTGGTAGAAGGATTTCTAATTGCATGTACATGATGTTAACATTTTAATTGTACCAATATATGATGGCAAGTGACTCTTATAAGGTGCAAAGTGACTCTAATATGGTGAGAAGTCAATTAAATGATTGATTAGAGCCAAAATGTCAAAATTGACTTCTAGGAAAGGGGTACCAAGAGGTGGTTAAAGGATGTCTAATTGCATGTATATGATGTTAAAATGTTAATTGTATCAATATATGGTGGAAAGTGACTCTCATAGGGTGCAAAGTGACTCTAATATGATGAAAAGTGACTTACATGGTTGATTAGAGCCAAAATGTGGAACAAAATTAACTTATATGAAAGTGACATTAATAGGTGGTAAAAGGATCTCAAATTGGATGTATATGATGTTAACATGTTAATTATTGTATATATGGTGGAAAGTGACTCTTATAGGGTGTAAAGTGATTCTGATATGGTAAAAAGTTACTTACATGGT
The DNA here is from genome assembly GCF_009905375.1 of Apium graveolens. Classification (NCBI taxonomy): domain Eukaryota; kingdom Viridiplantae; phylum Streptophyta; class Magnoliopsida; order Apiales; family Apiaceae; genus Apium; species Apium graveolens. Next base: position 142,085 of record NW_027418878.1, on the reverse strand, counting down.
TGATTAGAGCCAAAATGTGGAACAAAATTGACCTATATGAAAGTGGAATTAAGAGGTGGTGAAAGGATGCCAAATCGGATGTATATGATCTTAACATGTTAATTGTACAAATATATGGTGGAAAGTGACTCATATAGGGTGCAAAATGACTCTAATATGGTAAAAAGTGACCTACATGGTTAATTAAAACCAAAATGTGGAACAAAATTAACTTGCATGAAAGTGGCATTAATTGGTGGTAAAAGGATGTCAAATTGGATGTATATGATGTTAACATGTTAATTGTTGTATATTGTGCAAGTGACTCGTAAAGTGACTCTAATATGGTGAAAAGTGACTTACATGGTTATTAGAACCAGAATGTGGACCAAAATTAACTTGTATGAAACTTGCATTAATAGGTGGTAAAAGGATGTCAAATTGGATCTATATATGTTAACATGTCAATTGTTGTATATATGGTGGAAAGTGACTCTTATAGGGTGCAAAGAGACTCTAATATGGTGAAAAGTAACTAACATTGTTAATTAGAACGAAAATGTGGACAAAATTGACTTGTATGAATATTGTACTAAGATGTGGTAAAAGGATTTCTAATTGCATGTACATGATGTTAACATGTTAATTGTACCAATATATGATGGAAAGTGACTCTTATAAGGTGCAAACTGGTTCTAATATGGTGAAAAGTCACTTACATGATTGATTAGAGCCAAAATGTGGCCCGAAATTGACTTGTAGGAAAGGGGTACCAAGAGATGGTTAAAGGATGTCTTATTGTTGTATGTACATGATGTTAACATGTTAATTGTATCAATATATGGGGCAAGTGACTCTTATAGACTGCAAAGTCACTTTAATATGGTGAAAAGTGACTTACATGGTTGATTAGAACCAAAATGTGGAACAAAATTGACCTGTATGAAAGTGGATCTAAGAGGTGGTAAAAGGATGTCAAATTGGATGTATATGATGTTAACATGTTAATTTTAGAAATAGATTGTGGAAAGTGACTCATATAGGGTGCAAAATGACTCTAATATGGTGAAAATTGACTTACATGGTTAATTAGAACCAAAATGTGGCAATAAGAGGTTGTAAAAGGATTTCTAATTGCATGTAACATGTTAATTGTACCAATATATGATGGCAAGTGACTCTTATAAGGTGAAAAGTGACACTAATATGGCGAGAAGTCACTTGATTAATTAGAGCCAAAATATGGCCCAAAATTGACTTGTAGGATAGGGATACCAAGAGGTTGTTAAACGATGTCTAATTGGATGTACATGAGGTTAACATGTTAATTGTATCAATATATGGTGGCAAGTGACTCTTATAAGGTGCAAAGTGACTCTAATATGATGAAAAGTGACTTACATGGTTGATTAGAGCCAAAATGTGGAACAAAATTAACTTGTATGAAAGTGACATTAATAGGTGGTAAAAGGATGTCAAATTGGATGTATATGAGGTTAACATGTTAATTGTTGTATATATGGTGGAAAGTGACTCTTATAAGGTGCAAAGTGACTCTAATATGGTGAAAAGTGACTTATATGGTTGATTATAACCAAAACGTGGAACAAAATTGACCTGTATAAAAGTGGAATTAAGAGGTGGTAAAAGGATGTCAAATTGGATGTATATGATGTTAACATGTTAATTGTACAAATATATGGTGAAAAGTGACTCATATAGGGTGCAAAATGACTCTAATATGGTGAAAAGTGACTTACATGGTTAATTAGAACCAAAATGTGGACCAAAATTGACTTGTATGAATGTGGCACTAAGAGGTGGTAGAAGGATTTCTAATTGCATGTACATGATGTTAACATGTTAATTGTACCAATATATGATGGCAAGTGACTCTTATAAGGTGCAAAGTGACTCTAATATGGTGAGAAGTCAATTAAATGATTGATTAGAGCCAAAATGTCAAAATTGACTTCTAGGAAAGGGGTACCAAGAGGTGGTTAAAGGATGTCTAATTGCATGTATATGATGTTAAAATGTTAATTGTATCAATATATGGTGGAAAGTGACTCTCATAGGGTGCAAAGTGACTCTAATATGATGAAAAGTGACTTACATGGTTGATTAGAGCCAAAATGTGGAACAAAATTAACTTGTATGAAAGTGACATTAATAGGTGGTAAAAGGATCTCAAATTGGATGTATATGATGTTAACATGTTTATTATTGTATATATGGTGGAAAGTGACTCTTATAGGGTGTAAAGTGATTCTGATATGGTAAAAAGTTACTTACATGGTTGATTAGAGCCAAAATGTGGAACAAAATTGACCTATATGAAAGTGGAATTAAGAGGTGGTGAAAGGATGCCAAATCGGATGTATATGATCTTAACATGTTAATTGTACAAATATATGGTGGAAAGTGACTCATATAGGGTGCAAAATGACTCTAATATGGTAAAAAGTGACCTACATGGTTAATTAAAACCAAAATGTGGAACAAAATTAACTTGCATGAAAGTGGCATTAATTGGTGGTAAAAGGATGTCAAATTGGATGTATATGATGTTAACATGTTAATTGTTGTATATTGTGCAAGTGACTCGTAAAGTGACTCTAATATGGTGAAAAGTGACTTACATGGTTATTAGAACCAAATGTGGACCAAAATTAACTTGTATGAAACTTGCATTAATAGGTGGTAAAAGGATGTCAAATTGGATCTATATATGTTAACATGTCAATTGTTGTATATATGGTGGAAAGTGACTCTTATAGGGTGCAAAGAGACTCTAATATGGTGAAAAGTGACTAACATTGTTAATTAGAACGAAAATGTGGACAAATTGACTTGTATGAATGTTGTACTAAGATGTGGTAAAAGGATTTCTAATTGCATGTACATGATGTTAACATGTTAATTGTACCAATATATGATGGAAAGTGACTCTTATAAGGTGCAAACTGGTTCTAATATGGTGAAAAGTCACTTACATGATTGATTAGAGCCAAAATGTGGCCCGAAATTGACTTGTAGGAAAGGGGTACCAAGAGATGGTTAAAGGATGTCTTATTGTTGTATGTACATGATGTTAACATGTTAATTGTATCAATATATGGGGCAAGTGACTCTTATAGACTGCAAAGTCACTTTAATATGGTGAAAAGTGACTTACATGGTTGATTAGAACCAAAATGTGGAAAAAATTGACCTGTATGAAAGTGGATCTAAGAGGTGGTAAAAGGATGTCAAATTGGATGTATATGATGTTAACATGTTAATTTTAGAAATAGATTGTGGAAAGTGACTCATATAGGGTGCAAAATGACTCTAATATGGTGAAAATTGACTTACATGGTTAATTAGAACCAAAATGTGGCAATAAGAGGTTGTAAAAGGATTTCTAATTGCATGTAACATGTTAATTGTACCAATATATGATGGCAAGTGACTCTTATAAGGTGAAAAGTGACACTAATATGGCGAGAAGTCACTTGATTAATTAGAGCCAAAATATGGCCCAAAATTGACTTGTAGGATAGGGATACCAAGAGGTTGTTAAACGATGTCTAATTGGATGTACATGAGGTTAACATGTTAATTGTATCAATATATGGTGGCAAGTGACTCTTATAAGGTGCAAAGTGACTCTAATATGATGAAAAGTGACTTACATGGTTGATTAGAGCCAAAATGTGGAACAAAATTAACTTGTATGAAAGTGACATTAATAGGTGGTAAAAGGATGTCAAATTGGATGTATATGAGGTTAACATGTTAATTGTTGTATATATGGTGGAAAGTGACTCTTATAAGGTGCAAAGTGACTCTAATATGGTGAAAAGTGACTTATATGGTTGATTATAACCAAAACGTGGAACAAAATTGACCTGTATAAAAGTGGAATTAAGAGGTGGTAAAAGGATGTCAAATTGGATGTATATGATGTTAACATGTTAATTGTACAAATATATGGTGAAAAGTGACTCATATAGGGTGCAAAATGACTCTAATATGGTGAAAAGTGACTTACATGGTTAATTAGAACCAAAATGTGGACCAAAATTGACTTGTATGAATGTGGCACTAAGAGGTGGTAGAAGGATTTCTAATTGCATGTACATGATGTTAACATGTTAATTGTACCAATATATGATGGCAAGTGACTCTTATAAGGTGCAAAGTGACTCTAATATGGTGAGAAGTCAATTAAATGATTGATTAGAGCCAAAATGTCAAAATTGACTTCTAGGAAAGGGGTACCAAGAGGTGGTTAAAGGATGTCTAATTGCATGTATATGATGTTAAAATGTTAATTGTATCAATATATGGTGGAAAGTGACTCTCATAGGGTGCAAAGTGACTCTAATATGATGAAAAGTGACTTACATGGTTGATTAGAGCCAAAATGTGGAACAAAATTAACTTGTATGAAAGTGACATTAATAGGTGGTAAAAGGATCTCAAATTGGATGTATATGGTGTTAACATGTTTATTATTGTATATATGGTGGAAAGTGACTCTTATAGGGTGTAAAGTGATTCTGATATGGTAAAAAGTTACTTACCTGGTTGATTAGAGCCAAAATGTGGAACAAAATTGACCTATATGAAAGTGGAATTAAGAGGTGGTGAAAGGATGCCAAATCGGATGTATATGATCTTAACATGTTAATTGTACAAATATATGGTGGAAAGTGACTCATATAGGGTGCAAAATGACTCTAATATGGTAAAAAGTGACCTACATGGTTAATTAAAACCAAAATGTGGAACAAAATTAACTTGCATGAAAGTGGCATTAATTGGTGGTAAAAGGATGTCAAATTGGATGTATATGATGTTAACATGTTAATTGTTGTATATTGTGCAAGTGACTCGTAAAGTGACTCTAATATGGTGAAAAGTGACTTACATGGTTATTAGAACCAAAATGTGGACCAAAATTAACTTGTATGAAACTTGCATTAATAGGTGGTAAAAGGATGTCAAATTGGATCTATATATGTTAACATGTCAATTGTTGTATATATGGTGGAAAGTGACTCTTATAGGGTGCAAAGAGACTCTAATATGGTGAAAAGTGACTAACATTGTTAATTAGAACGAAAATGTGGACAAATTGACTTGTATGAATGTTGTACTAAGATGTGGTAAAAGGATTTCTAATTGCATGTACATGATGTTAACATGTTAATTGTACCAATATATGATGGAAAGTGACTCTTATAAGGTGCAAACTGGTTCTAATATGGTGAAAAGTCACTTACATGATTGATTAGAGCCAAAATGTGGCCCGAAATTGACTTGTAGGAAAGGGGTACCAAGAGATGGTTAAAGGATGTCTTATTGTTGTATGTACATGATGTTAACATGTTAATTGTATCAATATATGGGGCAAGTGACTCTTATAGACTGCAAAGTCACTTTAATATGGTGAAAAGTGACTTACATGGTTGATTAGAACCAAAATGTGGAACAAAATTGACCTGTATGAAAGTGGATCTAAGAGGTGGTAAAAGGATGTCAAATTGGATGTATATGATGTTAACATGTTAATTTTAGAAATAGATTGTGGAAAGTGACTCATATAGGGTGCAAAATGACTCTAATATGGTGAAAAGTGACTTACATGGTTAATTAGAACCAAAATGTGGCAATAAGAGGTTGTAAAAGGATTTCTAATTGCATGTAACATGTTAATTGTACCAATATATGATGGCAAGTGACTCTTATAAGGTGAAAAGTGACACTAATATGGCGAGAAGTCACTTGATTAATTAGAGCCAAAATATGGCCCAAAATTGACTTGTAGGATAGGGATACCAAGAGGTTGTTAAACGATGTCTAATTGGATGTACATGAGGTTAACATGTTAATTGTATCAATATATGGTGGCAAGTGACTCTTATAAGGTGCAAAGTGACTCTAATATGATGAAAAGTGACTTACATGGTTGATTAGAGCCAAAATGTGGAACAAAATTAACTTGTATGAAAGTGACATTAATAGGTGGTAAAAGGATGTCAAATTGGATGTATATGAGGTTAACATGTTAATTGTTGTATATATGGTGGAAAGTGACTCTTATAAGGTGCAAAGTGACTCTAATATGGTGAAAAGTGACTTATATGGTTGATTATAACCAAAACGTGGAACAAAATTGACCTGTATAAAAGTGGAATTAAGAGGTGGTAAAAGGATGTCAAATTGGATGTATATGATGTTAACATGTTAATTGTACAAATATATGGTGAAAAGTGACTCATATAGGGTGCAAAATGACTCTAATATGGTGAAAAGTGACTTACATGGTTAATTAGAACCAAAATGTGGACCAAAATTGACTTGTATGAATGTGGCACTAAGAGGTGGTAGAAGGATTTCTAATTGCATGTACATGATGTTAACATGTTAATTGTACCAATATATGATGGCAAGTGACTCTTATAAGGTGCAAAGTGACTCTAATATGGTGAGAAGTCAATTAAATGATTGATTAGAGCCAAAATGTCAAAATTGACTTCTAGGAAAGGGGTACCAAGAGGTGGTTAAAGGATGTCTAATTGCATGTATATGATGTTAAAATGTTAATTGTATCAATATATGGTGGAAAGTGACTCTCATAGGGTGCAAAGTGACTCTAATATGATGAAAAGTGACTTACATGGTTGATTAGAGCCAAAATGTGGAACAAAATTAACTTGTATGAAAGTGACATTAATAGGTGGTAAAAGGATCTCAAATTGGATGTATATGATGTTAACATGTTATTATTGTATATATGGTGGAAAGTGACTCTTATAGGGTGTAAAGTGATTCTGATATGGTAAAAAGTTACTTACATGGTTGATTAGAGCCAAAATGTGGAACAAAATTGACCTATATGAAAGTGGAATTAAGAGGTGGTGAAAGGATGCCAAATCGGATGTATATGATCTTAACATGTTAATTGTACAAATATATGGTGGAAAGTGACTCATATAGGGTGCAAAATGACTCTAATATGGTAAAAAGTGACCTACATGGTTAATTAAAACCAAAATGTGGAACAAAATTAACTTGCATGAAAGTGGCATTAATTGGTGGTAAAAGGATGTCAAATTGGATGTATATGATGTTAACATGTTAATTGTTGTATATTGTGCAAGTGACTCGTAAAGTGACTCTAATATGGTGAAAAGTGACTTACATGGTTATTAGAACCAAAATGTGGACCAAAATTAACTTGTATGAAACTTGCATTAATAGGTGGTAAAAGGATGTCAAATTGGATCTATATATGTTAACATGTCAATTGTTGTATATATGGTGGAAAGTGACTCTTATAGGGTGCAAAGAGACTCTAATATGGTGAAAAGTGACTAACATTGTTAATTAGAACGAAAATGTGGACAAAATTGACTTGTATGAATGTTGTACTAAGATGTGGTAAAAGGATTTCTAATTGCATGTACATGATGTTAACATGTTAATTGTACCAATATATGATGGAAAGTGACTCTTATAAGGTGCAAACTGGTTCTAATATGGTGAAAAGTCACTTACATGATTGATTAGAGCCAAAATGTGGCCCGAAATTGACTTGTAGGAAAGGGGTACCAAGAGATGGTTAAAGGATGTCTTATTGTTGTATGTACATGATGTTAACATGTTAATTGTATCAATATATGGGGCAAGTGACTCTTATAGACTGCAAAGTCACTTTAATATGGTGAAAAGTGACTTACATGGTTGATTAGAACCAAAATGTGGAACAAAATTGACCTGTATGAAAGTGGATCTAAGAGGTGGTAAAAGGATGTCAAATTGGATGTATATGATGTTAACATGTTAATTTTAGAAATAGATTGTGGAAAGTGACTCATATAGGGTGCAAAATGACTCTAATATGGTGAAAAGTGACTTACATGGTTAATTAGAACCAAAATGTGGCAATAAGAGGTTGTAAAAGGATTTCTAATTGCATGTAACATGTTAATTGTACCAATATATGATGGCAAGTGACTCTTATAAGGTGAAAAGTGACACTAATATGGCGAGAAGTCACTTGATTAATTAGAGCCAAAATATGGCCCAAAATTGACTTGTAGGAAAGGGATACCAAGAGGTTGTTAAACGATGTCTAATTGGATGTACATGAGGTTAACATGTTAATTGTATCAATATATGGTGGCAAGTGACTCTTATAAGGTGGAAAGTGACTCTAATATGATGAAAAGTGACTTACATGGTTGATTAGAGCCAAAATGTGGAACAAAATTAACTTGTATGAAAGTGACATTAATAGGTGGTAAAAGGATGTCAAATTGGATGTATATGAGGTTAACATGTTAATTGTTGTATATATGGTGGAAAGTGACTCTTATAAGGTGCAAAGTGACTCTAATATGGTGAAAAGTGACTTATATGGTTGATTATAACCAAAACGTGGAACAAAATTGACCTGTATAAAAGTGGAATTAAGAGGTGGTAAAAGGATGTCAAATTGGATGTATATGATGTTAACATGTTAATTGTACAAATATATGGTGAAAAGTGACTCATATAGGGTGCAAAATGACTCTAATATGGTGAAAAGTGACTTACATGGTTAATTAGAACCAAAATGTGGACCAAAATTGACTTGTATGAATGTGGCACTAAGAGGTGGTAGAAGGATTTCTAATTGCATGTACATGATGTTAACATGTTAATTGTACCAATATATGATGGCAAGTGACTCTTATAAGGTGCAAAGTGACTCTAATATGGTGAGAAGTCAATTAAATGATTGATTAGAGCCAAAATGTCAAAATTGACTTCTAGGAAAGGGGTACCAAGAGGTGGTTAAAGGATGTCTAATTGCATGTATATGATGTTAAAATGTTAATTGTATCAATATATGGTGGAAAGTGACTCTCATAGGGTGCAAAGTGACTCTAATATGATGAAAAGTGACTTACATGGTTGATTAGAGCCAAAATGTGGAACAAAATTAACTTGTATGAAAGTGACATTAATAGGTGGTAAAAGGATCTCAAATTGGATGTATATGATGTTAACATGTTAATTATTGTATATGTGGTGGAAAGTGACTCTTATAGGGTGTAAAGTGATTCTGATATGGTAAAAAGTTACTTACATGGTTGATTAGAGCCAAAATGTGGAACAAAATTGACCTATATGAAAGTGGAATTAAGAGGTGGTGAAAGGATGCCAAATCGGATGTATATGATCTTAACATGTTAATTGTACAAATATATGGTGGAAAGTGACTCATATAGGGTGCAAAATGACTCTAATATGGTAAAAAGTGACCTACATGGTTAATTAAAACCAAAATGTGGAACAAAATTAACTTGCATGAAAGTGGCATTAATTGGTGGTAAAAGGATATCAAATTGGATGTATATGATGTTAACATGTTAATTGTTGTATATTGTGCAAGTGACTCGTAAAGTGACTCTAATATGGTGAAAAGTGACTTACATGGTTATTAGAACCAAAATGTGGACCAAAATTAACTTGTATGAAACTTGCATTAATAGGTGGTAAAAGGATGTCAAATTGGATCTATATATGTTAACATGTCAATTGTTGTATATATGGTGGAAAGTGACTCTTATAGGGTGCAAAGAGACTCTAATATGGTGAAAAGTGACTAACATTGTTAATTAGAACGAAAATGTGGACAAAATTGACTTGTATGAATTTTGTACTAAGATGTGGTAAAAGGATTTCTAATTGCATGTACATGATGTTAACATGTTAATTGTACCAATATATGATGGAAAGTGACTCTTATAAGGTGCAATCTGGTTCTAATATGGTGAAAAGTCACTTACATGATTGATTAGAGCCAAAATGTGGCCCGAAATTGACTTGTAGGAAAGGGGTACCAAGAGATGGTTAAAGGATGTCTTATTGTTGTATGTACATGATGTTAACATGTTAATTGTATCAATATATGGGGCAAGTGACTCTTATAGACTGCAAAGTCACTTTAATATGGTGAAAAGTGACTTACATGGTTGATTAGAACCAAAATGTGGAACAAAATTGACCTGTATGAAAGTGGATCTAAGAGGTGGTAAAAGGATGTCAAATTGGATGTATATGATGTTAACATGTTAATTTTAGAAATAGATTGTGGAAAGTGACTCATATAGGGTGCAAAATGACTCTAATATGGTGAAAAGTGACTTACATGGTTAATTAGAACCAAAATGTGGCAATAAGATGTTGTAAAAGGATTTCTAATTGCATGTAACATGTTAATTGTACCAATATATGATGGCAAGTGACTCTTATAAGGTGAAAAGTGACACTAATATGGCGAGAAGTCACTTGATTAATTAGAGCCAAAATATGGCCCAAAATTGACTTGTAGGATAGGGATACCAAGAGGTTGTTAAACGATGTCTAATTGGATGTACATGAGGTTAACATGTTAATTGTATCAATATATGGTGGCAAGTGACTCTTATAAGGTGCAAAGTGACTCTAATATGATGAAAAGTGACTTACATGGTTGATTAGAGCCAAAATGTGGAACAAAATTAACTTGTATGAAAGTGACATTAATAGGTGGTAAAAGGATGTCAAATTGGATGTATATGAGGTTAACATGTTAATTGTTGTATATATGGTGGAAAGTGACTCTTATAAGGTGCAAAGTGACTCTAATATGGTGAAAAGTGACTTATATGGTTGATTATAACCAAAACGTGGAACAAAATTGACCTGTATAAAAGTGGAATTAAGAGGTGGTAAAAGGATGTCAAATTGGATGTATATGATGTTAACATGTTAATTGTACAAATATATGGTGAAAAGTGACTCATATAGGGTGCAAAATGACTCTAATATGGTGAAAAGTGACTTACATGGTTAATTAGAACCAAAATGTGGACCAAAATTGACTTGTATGAATGTGGCACTAAGAGGTGGTAGAAGGATTTCTAATTGCATGTACATGATGTTAACATGTTAATTGTACCAATATATGATGGCAAGTGACTCTTATAAGGTGCAAAGTGACTCTAATATGGTGAGAAGTCAATTAAATGATTGATTAGAGCCAAAATGTCAAAATTGACTTTTAGGAAAGGGGTACCAAGAGGTGGTTAAAGGATGTCTAATTGCATATATATGATGTTAAAATGTTAATTGTATCAATATATGGTGGAAAGTGACTCTCATAGGGTGCAAAGTGACTCTAATATGATGAAAAGTGACTTACATGGTTGATTAGAGCCAAAATGTGGAACAAAATTAACTTGTATGAAAGTGACATTAATAGGTGGTAAAAGGATCTCAAATTGGATGTATATGATGTTAACATGTTTATTATTGTATATATGGTGGAAAGTGACTCTTATAGGGTGTAAAGTGATTCTGATATGGTAAAAAGTTACTTACATGGTTGATTAGAGCCAAAATGTAGAACAAAATTGACCTATATGAAAGTGGAATTAAGAGGTGGTGAAAGGATGCCAAATCGGATGTATATGATCTTAACATGTTAATTGTACAAATATATGGTGGAAAGTGACTCATATAGGGTGCAAAATGACTCTAATATGGTAAAAAGTGACCTACATGGTTAATTAAAACCAAAATGTGGAACAAAATTAACTTGCATGAAAGTGGCATTAATTGGTGGTAAAAGGATGTCAAATTGGATGTATATGATGTTAACATGTTAATTGTTGTATATTGTGCAAGTGACTCGTAAAGTGACTCTAATATGGTGAAAAGTGACTTACATGGTTATTAGAACCAAAATGTGGACCAAAATTAACTTGTATGAAACTTGCATTAATAGGTGGTAAAAGGATGTCAAATTGGATCTATATATGTTAACATGTCAATTGTTGTATATATGGTGGAAAGTGACTCTTAAGGGTGCAAAGAGACTCTAATATGGTGAAAAGTGACTAACATTGTTAATTAGAACGAAAATGTGGACAAATTTGACTTGTATGAATGTTGTACTAAGATGTGGTAAAAGGATTTCTAATTGCATGTACATGATGTTAACATGTTAATTGTACCAATATATGATGGAAAGTGACTCTTATAAGGTGCAAACTGGTTCTAATATGGTGAAAAGTCACTTACATGATTGATTAGAGCCAAAATGTGGCCCGAAATTGACTTGTAGGAAAGGGGTACCAAGAGATGGTTAAAGGATGTCTTATTGTTGTATGTACATGATGTTAACATGTTAATTGTATCAATATATGGGGCAAGTGACTCTTATAGACTGCAAAGTCACTTTAATATGGTGAAAAGTGACTTACATGGTTGATTAGAACCAAAATGTGGAAAAAATTGACCTGTATGAAAGTGGATCTAAGAGGTGGTAAAAGGATGTCAAATTGGATGTATATGATGTTAACATGTTAATTTTAGAAATAGATTGTGGAAAGTGACTCATATAGGGTGCAAAATGACTCTAATATGGTGAAAAGTGACTTACATGGTTAATTAGAACCAAAATGTGGCAATAAGAGGTTGTAAAAGGATTTCTAATTGCATGTAACATGTTAATTGTACCAATATATGATGGCAAGTGACTCTTATAAGGTGAAAAGTGACACTAATATGGCGAGAAGTCACTTGATTAATTAGAGCCAAAATATGGCCCAAAATTGACTTGTAGGATAGGGATACCAAGAGGTTGTTAAACGATGTCTAATTGGATGTACATGAGGTTAACATGTTAATTGTATCAATATATGGTGGCAAGTGACTCTTATAAGGTGCAAAGTGACTCTAATATGATGAAAAGTGACTTACATGGTTGATTAGAGCCAAAATGTGGAACAAAATTAACTTGTATGAAAGTGACATTAATAGGTGGTAAAAGGATGTCAAATTGGATGTATATGAGGTTAACATGTTAATTGTTGTATATATGGTGGAAAGTGACTCTTATAAGGTGCAAAGTGACTCTAATATGGTGAAAAGTGACTTATATGGTTGATTATAACCAAAACGTGGAACAAAATTGACCTGTATAAAAGTGGAATTAAGAGGTGGTAAAAGGATGTCAAATTGGATGTATATGATGTTAACATGTTAATTGTACAAATATATGGTGAAAAGTGACTCATATAGGGTGCAAAATGACTCTAATATGGTGAAAAGTGACTTACATGGTTAATTAGAACCAAAATGTGGACCAAAATTGACTTGTATGAATGTGGCACTAAGAGGTGGTAGAAGGATTTCTAATTGCATGTACATGATGTTAACATGTTAATTGTACCAATATATGATGGCAAGTGACTCTTATAAGGTGCAAAGTGACTCTAATATGGTGAGAAGTCAATTAAATGATTGATTAGAGCCAAAATGTCAAAATTGACTTTTAGGAAAGGGGTACCAAGAGGTGGTTAAAGGATGTCTAATTGCATATATATGATGTTAAAATGTTAATTGTATCAATATATGGTGGAAAGTGACTCTCATAGGGTGCAAAGTGACTCTAATATGATGAAAAGTGACTTACATGGTTGATTAGAGCCAAAATGTGGAACAAAATTAACTTGTATGAAAGTGACATTAATAGGTGGTAAAAGGATCTCAAATTGGATGTATATGATGTTAACATGTTTATTATTGTATATATGGTGGAAAGTGACTCTTATAGGGTGTAAAGTGATTCTGATATGGTAAAAAGTTACTTACATGGTTGATTAGAGCCAAAATGTGGAACAAAATTGACCTATATGAAAGTGGAATTAAGAGGTGGTGAAAGGATGCCAAATCGGATGTATATGATCTTAACATGTTAATTGTACAAATATATGGTGGAAAGTGACTCATATAGGGTGCAAAATGACTCTAATATGGTAAAAAGTGACCTACATGGTTAATTAAAACCAAAATGTGGAACAAAATTAACTTGCATGAAAGTGGCATTAATTGGTGGTAAAAGGATGTCAAATTGGATGTATATGATGTTAACATGTTAATTGTTGTATATTGTGCAAGTGACTCGTAAAGTGACTCTAATATGGTGAAAAGTGACTTACATGGTTATTAGAACCAAAATGTGGACCAAAATTAACTTGTATGAAACTTGCATTAATAGGTGGTAAAAGGATGTCAAATTGGATCTATATATGTTAACATGTCAATTGTTGTATATATGGTGGAAAGTGACTCTTAAGGGTGCAAAGAGACTCTAATATGGTGAAAAGTGACTAACATTGTTAATTAGAACGAAAATGTGGACAAATTTGACTTGTATGAATGTTGTACTAAGATGTGGTAAAAGGATTTCTAATTGCATGTACATGATGTTAACATGTTAATTGTACCAATATATGATGGAAAGTGACTCTTATAAGGTGCAAACTGGTTCTAATATGGTGAAAAGTCACTTACATGATTGATTAGAGCCAAAATGTGGCCCGAAATTGACTTGTAGGAAAGGGGTACCAAGAGATGGTTAAAGGATGTCTTATTGTTGTATGTACATGATGTTAACATGTTAATTGTATCAATATATGGGGCAAGTGACTCTTATAGACTGCAAAGTCACTTTAATATGGTGAAAAGTGACTTACATGGTTGATTAGAACCAAAATGTGGAAAAAATTGACATGTATGAAAGTGGATCTAAGAGGTGGTAAAAGGATGTCAAATTGGATGTACATGATGTTAACATGTTAATTTTAGAAATAGATTGTGGAAAGTGACTCATATAGGGTGCAAAATGACTCTAATATGGTGAAAAGTGACTTACATGGTTAATTAGAACCAAAATGTGGCAATAAGAGGTTGTAAAAGGATTTCTAATTGCATGTAACATGTTAATTGTACCAATATATGATGGCAAGTGACTCTTATAAGGTGAAAAGTGACACTAATATGGCGAGAAGTCACTTGATTAATTAGAGCCAAAATATGGCCCAAAATTGACTTGTAGGAAAGGGATACCAAGAGGTTGTTAAACGATGTCTAATTGGATGTACATGAGGTTAACATGTTAATTGTATCAATATATGGTGGCAAGTGACTCTTATAACGTGCAAAGTGACTCTAATATGATGAAAAGTGACTTACATGGTTGATTAGAGCTAAAATGTGGAACAAAATTAACTTGTATGAAAGTGACATTAATAGGTGGTAAAAGGATGTCAAATTGGATGTATATGAGGTTAACATGTTAATTGTTGTATATATGGTGGAAAGTGACTCTTATAAGGTGCAAAGTGACTCTAATATGGTGAAAAGTGACTTATATGGTTGATTATAACCAAAACGTGGAACAAAATTGACCTGTATAAAAGTGGAATTAAGAAGTGGTAAAAGGATGTCAAATTGGATGTATATGATGTTAACATGTTAATTGTACAAATATATGGTGAAAAGTGACTCATATAGGGTGCAAAATGACTCTAATATGGTGAAAAGTGACTTACATGGTTAATTTGAACCAAAATGTGGACCAAAATTGACTTGTATGAATGTGGCACTAAGAGGTGGTAGAAGGATTTCTAATTGCATGTACATGATGTTAACATGTTAATTGTACCAATATATGATGGCAAGTGACTCTTGTAAGGTGCAAAGTGACTCTAATATGGTGAGAAGTCAATTAAATGATTGATTAGAGCCAAAATGTCAAAATTGACTTCTAGGAAAGGGGTACCAAGAGGTGGTTAAAGGATGTCTAATTGCATGTATATGATGTTAAAATGTTAATTGTATCAATATATGGTGGAAAGTGACTCTCATAGGGTGCAAAGTGACTCTAATATGATGAAAAGTGACTTACATGGTTGATTAGAGCCAAAATGTGGAACAAAATTAACTTGTATGAAAGTGACATTAATAGGTGGTAAAAGGATCTCAAATTGGATGTATATGATGTTAACATGTTTATTATTGTATATATGGTGGAAAGTGACTCTTATAGGGTGTAAAGTGATTCTGATATGGTAAAAAGTTACTTACATGGTTGATTAGAGCCAAAATGTGGAACAAAATTGACCTATATGAAAGTGGAATTAAGAGGTGGTGAAAGGATGCCAAATCGGATGTATATGATCTTAACATGTTAATTGTACAAATATATGGTGGAAAGTGACTCATATAGGGTGCAAAATGACTCTAATATGGTAAAAAGTGACCTACATGGTTAATTAAAACCAAAATGTGTGACAAAATTAACTTGCATGAAAGTGGCATTAATTGGTGGTAAAAGGATGTCAAATTGGATGTATATGATGTTAACATGTTAATTGTTGTATATTGTGCAAGTGACTCGTAAAGTGACTCTAATATGGTGAAAAGTGACTTACATGGTTATTAGAACCAAAATGTGGACCAAAATTAACTTGTATGAAACTTGCATTAATAGGTGGTAAAAGGATGTCAAATTGGATCTATATATGTTAACATGTCAATTGTTGTATATATGGTGGAAAGTGACTCTTATAGGGTGCAAAGAGACTCTAATATGGTGAAAAGTGACTAACATTGTTAATTAGAACGAAAATGTGGACAAAATTGACTTGTATGAATGTTGTACTAAGATGTGGTAAAAGGATTTCTAATTGCATGTACATGATGTTAACATGTTAATTGTACCAATATATGATGGAAAGTGACTCTTATAAGGTGCAAACTGGTTCTAATATGGTGAAAAGTCACTTACATGATTGATTAGAGCCAAAATGTTGCCCGAAATTGACTTGTAGGAAAGGGGTACCAAGAGATGGTTAAAGGATGTCTTATTGTTGTATGTACATGATGTTAACATGTTAATTGTATCAATATATGGGGCAAGTGACTCTTATAGACTGCAAAGTCACTTTAATATGGTGAAAAGTGACTTACATGGTTGATTAGAACCAAAATGTGGAACAAAATTGACCTGTATGAAAGTGGATCTAAGAGGTGGTAAAAGGATGTCAAATTGGATGTATATGATGTTAACATGTTAATTTTCGAAATAGATTGTGGAAAGTGACTCATATAGGGTGCAAAATGACTCTAATATGGTGAAAAGTGACTTACATGGTTAATTAGAACCAAAATGTGGCAATAAGAGGTTGTAAAAGGATTTCTAATTGCATGTACATGATGTTAACATGTTAATTGTACCAATATATGATGGCAAGTGACTCTTATAAGGTGAAAAGTGACACTAATATGGCGAGAAGTCACTTGATTAATTAGAGCCAAAATATGGCCCAAAATTGACTTGTAGGAAAGGGATACCAAGAGGTTGTTAAACGATGTCTAATTGGATGTACATGAGGTTAACATGTAAATTGTATCAATATATGGTGGCAAGTGACTCTTATAAGGTGCAAAGTGACTCTAATATGATGAAAAGTGACTTACATGGTTGATTAGAGCCAATATGTGGAACAAAATTAACTTGTATGAAAGTGACATTAATAGATGGTAAAAGGATGTCAAATTGGATGTATATGAGGTTAACATGTTAATTGTTGTATATATGGTGGAAAGTGACTCTTATAAGGTGCAAAGTGACTCTAATATGGTGAAAAGTGACTTACATGGTTGATTAGAACCAAAATGTGGAACAAAATGACCTGTATGAAAGTGGAATTAAGAGGTGGTAAAAGGATGTCAAATCAGATGTATATGATGTTAACATGTTAATTGTTGTATATATGGTGGAAAGTGACTCTTATATGGTGCAAAGAGACTCTAATATGGTGAAAAGTGACTAACATGGTTATTAGAACCAAAATGTGGACCGAAATTGACTTGTATGAATGTGGTACTAAGACGTGGTAAAAGGATTTCTAATTGCATGTATATGATGTTAACATTTTAATTGTACCAATATATGATGGCAAGTGACTCTTATAAGGTGCAATCTTAGTGCCACATTCATACAAGTCAATTTTGGTCCACATTTTGGTTCTAATTAACCATGTAAGTCACTTTTCATCATATTAGAGTAATTTTGCACCCTATATGAGTCACTTTACACAATCTATTTGTATACTTAACATGTTAACATCATATACATCCAATTTGACATCCTTTTACCACCTATTAATGCCACTTTATACTAGGTAATTTTGTTCCACATTTTGGCTCTAATCAACCATGTAAGTCACTTTTCACCATATTAGAGTCACTTTGCACCCTATAAGAGTCACTTTGACACCATATATTGATACAATTAACATGTTAACATCATGTACATGCAATTAGATATCCTTTAACCACCTCTTGGTACCCCTTTCCTACAAGTCAATTTTGAGCCACATTTTTGCTCTAATCAATCATATAAGTGTCTTCTCACCATATTAGAGTCACTTTGCAACTTATAAAAGTCACTTGTCATTATATATTGGTACAGTTAACATTAACATCATGTACATGCAATTAGAAATCCTTTTACAACCTCTTAGTGCCACATTCATACAAGTCAATTTTGGTCCACATTTTGGTTCAAATTAACCATGTAAGTCACTTTTCATCATATTAGAGTAATTTTGCACCCTATATGAGTCACTTTACACAATCTATTTGTATACTTAACATGTTAACATCATATACATCCAATTTGACATCCTTTTACCACCTATTAATGCCACTTTATACTAGGTAATTTTGTTCCACATTTTGGGTCTAATCAACCATTTAAGTCACTTTTCACCATATTAGAGTCACTTTGAACCCTATAAGAGTCACTTTGACACCATATATTGATACAATTAACATGTTAACATCATGTACATGCAATTAGATATCCTTTAACCACCTCTTGGTACCCCTTTCCTACAAGTCAATTTTGAGCCACATTTTTGCTCTAATCAATCATATAAGTGTCTTCTCACCATATTAGAGTCACTTTGCAACTTATAAAAGTCATTTGCCATTATATATTGGTACAATTAACATTAACATCATGTACATGCAATTAGAAATCCTTTTACAACCTCTTAGTGCCTCATTCATACAAGTCAATTTTGGTCCACATTTTGGTTCTAATTAACCATGTAATTCACTTTTAACCATATTAGAATAATTTTGCACCCTATGTGAGTCACTTTACAACCATATAAGTGTCTTCTCACCATATTAGAATCACTTTGCAACTTATAAGAGTCACTTGCCACCACATATTGATACAATTAACATGTTAACATCATGTACATGCAATTAGATATCCTTTAACCACCTCTTCGTACCCCTTTCCTACAAGTCAATTTTGAGCCACATTTTGGCTCTAATCAATCATATAAGGGTCTTCTCACCATATTAGAGTCACTTTGCAACTTATAAGAGTCACTTGCCATTATATATTGGTACAATTAACATGTTAACATCATGTACATGCAATTAGAAATCCTTTTACCACCTCTTAGTGCCACATTCATACAAGTCAATTTTGGTCCACATTTTGGTTCTAATTAACCATGTTAGTCACTTTTCACTATATTAGAGTTACTTTCCACCCTATAAAAGTCACTTTCCACCATACATACAATAATTGACATGTTAACAGCATATACATCCAATTTGACATCCTTTTACCACATATTAATGCCACTTTCATACAAGTTAATTTTGTTCCACATTTTGGCTCTAATCAACCATGTAAGTCACTTTTCACCATGTTAAAGTCACTTTGCACCCTATAAGAGTCACTTTCCACCATATATTGATAAAAATAACATGTTAACATCATGTACATGCAATTAGACATCCTTTAACCACCTCTTGGTACCCCTTTCTTAAAAGTCAATTTTGGGCCACATTTTGGCTCTAATGAAACGTGTAAGTGACTTCTCAAAATATTAGAGTCATTTTGCACCTATAAGAGTCACTTGCCATCATATATTGGTACAGTTAACGTTAACACATGTACATGCAATTAGAAATCCTTTTACCACCTCTTACTGCCACATTCATACAAGAAAATTTTGGTCCACATTTTGGTTCTAATTTACCATGTAAGTCACTTTTCACCATATTAGAGTCATTTTCCACCCTATATGAGTCACTTTCCACCATATATTTGTACAATTAATTTGTTAACATCATATACATCCGATTTGATATACTTTTACCACCTCTTAATTCCACTTTCATACAGGTCAATTTTGTTCCACATTTTGGTTCTAATCAACCATGTAAGTCACTTTTCACCATATTAGAGTAACTTTGCACCTTATAAGAGTCACTTTCCATCATATATACAACAATTAACATGTTAACATCATATACATCCAATTTGACATCCTTTTACCACCTATTAATACCACTTTCATACAAGTTAATTTTGTTCCACATTTTGGCTCTAATCAACCATGTAAGTCACTTTTCACCATATTAGAGTCACTTTGCACCCTATAAGAGTCACTTGCCACCACATATTGATACAATTAACATGTTAACATCATGTACATGCAATTAGATATCCTTTAACCACCTCTTGGTACCCCTTTCCTATAAGTCAATTTTGAGCCACATTTTGGCTCTAATCAATCATATAAGTGTCGTCTCACCATATTAGAGTCACTTTGCAACTAATAAGAGTCACTTGCCGTTATATATTGGTACAATTAACATTAACATCATGTACATGCAATTAGAAATCCTTTTACAACCTCTTAGTGCCACATTCATACAAGTCAATTTTGGTCCACATTTTGGTTCTAATTAACCATGTAAGTCACTTTTCATCATATTAGAGTAATTTTGCACCCTATATGAGTCACTTTACACAATCTATTTGTATACTTAACATGTTAACATCATATACATCCAATTTGACATCCTTTTACCACCTATTAATGCCACTTTCATACTAGGTAATTTTGTTCCACATTTTGGCTCTAATCAACCATGTAAGTCACTTTTCACCATATTAGAGTCACTTTTCACCCTATAAGAGTCACTTTGACACCATATATTGATACAATTAACATGTTAACATCATGTAAATGCAATTAGATATCCTTTAACCACCTCTTGGTACCCCTTTCCTACAAGTCAATTTTGAGCCACATTTTTGCTCTAATCAATCATATAAGTGTCTTCTCACCATATTAGAGTCACTTTGCAACTTATAAGACTCACTTGCCATTATATATTGGTACAATTAACATTAACATCATGTACATGCAATTAGAAATCCTTTTACAACCTCTTAGTGCCACATTCATACAAGTCAATTTTGGTCCACATTTTGGTTCTAATTAACCATGTAATTCACTTTTCACCATATTAGAATAATTTTGCACCCTATGTGAGTCACTTTACAACCATATAAGTGTCTCCTCACCATATTAGAATCACTTTGCAACTTATAAGAGTCACTTGCCATTACATATTGGTACAATTAACATGTTAACATCATGTACATGCAATTAGAAATCCTTTTACCATCTCTTAGTGCCACATACAAGTCAATTTTGGTCCACATTTTGGTTCTAATTAACCATGTTAGTCACTTTTCACTATATTAGAGTCACTTTCCACCCTATAAGAGTCACTTTCCACCAAACATACAACAATTGACATGTTAACATCACATACATCCAATTTGACATCCTTTTATCACATATTAGTGCCACTTTCATACAAGTTAATTTTGTTCCACATTTTGGCTCTGATCAACCATGTAAGTCACTTTTCACCATATTAAAGTCACTTTGCACCCTATAAGAGTCACTTGCCACCATATATTGATAAAAATAACATGTTAACATCATGTATAGGCAATTAGACATCCTTTAACCACCTCTTGGTAACCCTTTCTTACAAGTCAATTTTGGGCCACATTTTGGCTCTAATGAAACATGTAAGTGACTTCTCAAAATATTAGTCACTTTGCACCTATAAGAGTCACTTGCCATCATATATTGGTACAATTAACGTTAACATCATGTACATGCAATTAGAAATCCTTTTACCACGTCTTAGTGCCACATTCATACAAGTCAATTTTGGTCCACATTTTGGTTCTAATTTACCATGTAAGTCACTTTTCAACATATTAGAGTCATTTTCCACCCTATATGAGTCACTTTCCACCGTATATTTGTACAAATAACATGTTAACATCACATACATCCGATTTGACATACTTTTACCACCTCTTAATTCTACTTTCATACAAGTCAATTTTGTTCCACATTTCGGTTCTAATCAACCATTTAAGTCACTTTTCACCATATTAGAGTAACTTTGCACCTTATAAGAGTCACTTTCCATCATATATACAATAATTAACATGTTAACATCATATACATCCAATTTGACATCCTTTTACAACCTATTAATGCCACTTTCATACAAGTTAATTTTGTTCCACATTTTGGCTCTAATCAACCATGTAAGTCACTTTTCACCATATTAAAGTCACTTTGCACCCTATAAGAGTCACTTGCCACCATATATTGATAAAAATAACATGTTAACATCATGTACATGCAATTAGACATTCTTTAACCACCTCTTGGTACCCCTTTCTTACAAGTCAATTTTGAGCCACATTTTGGCTCTAATGAAACATGTAAGTGACTTCTCAAAATATTAGTCACTTTGCACCTATAAGAGTCACTTGCCATCATATATTGGTACAATTAACGTTAACATCATGTACATGCAATTAGAAATCCTTTTACCACCTCTTAGTGCCACATTCATACAAGTCAATTTTGGTCCACATTTTGGTTCTAATTTACCATGTAAGTCACTTTTCACTATATTAGAGTCATTTTCCACCCTATATGAGTCACTTTCCACCATATATTTGTACAATTAACATGTTAACATCATATACATCCGATTTGACATACTTTTACCACCTCTTAATTCCACTTTCATACAGGTCAATTTTGTTCCACATTTTGGTTCTAATCAACCATGTAAGTCACTTTTCACCATATTAAAGTAACTTTGCACCTTATAAGAGTCAATTTCCATCATATATACAACAATTAACATGTTAACATCATATACATCCAATTTGACATCCTTTTACCACCTATTAATGCCACTTTTCACCATATTAGAGTCAACCATGTAAATCACTTTTCACCATATTAGAGTCACTTTGCACCCTATAAGAGTCACTTGCCACCATATATTGATACAATTAACATGTTAACATCATGTACATGCAATTAGATATCCTTTAACCACCTCTTGGTACCCCTTTCCTACAAGTCAATTTTGAGCCACATTTTGGCTCTAATCAATCATATAAGTGTCTTCTCACCATATTAGAGTCACTTTGCAACTTATAAGAGTCACTTGCCATTATATATAGGTAAAATTAACAAGTTAACATCATGTACATGCAATTAGAAATCCTTTTACCACCTCTTAGTGCCATATTCATACAAGTCAATTTTGGTCCCCATATTGGTTCAAATTAACCATGTTAGTCAATTTTCACTATATTAGAGTCACTTTCCACCCTATAAGAGTCACTTTCCACGATAAATACAACAATTGACATGTTAACATCATATACATCCAATTTGACATCCTTTTACCACATATTAATGCCACTTTCATACAAGTTAATTTTGTTCCACATTTTGGCTCTAATCAACCATGTAAGTCACTTTTCACCACATTAGAGTCACTTTGCACCCTATAAGAGTTAGTTTCCACTATATATTTGTACAATTAACATGTTAACATCATGTACAAGCAATTAGACATCCTTTAACCACCTCTTGGTACCCCTTTCTTACAAGTCAATTTTGGGCCACATTTTGGCTCTAATGAAACATGTAAGTGACTTCTCAAAATATTAGACTCACTTTGCACCTATAAGAGTCTCTTGCCATCATATATTGGTACAATTAACGTTAACATCATGTACATGCAATTAGAAATCCTTTTACCACCTCTTAGTGCCACATTCATTCAAGTCAATTTTGGTCCACATTTTGGTTCTAATTTACCATGTAAGTCACTTTTCACCATATTAGAGTCATTTTCCACCCTATTACTTTCCACCATATATTTGTACAATTAACATGTTAACATTCATCATATACATCCGATTTGACATACTTTTACTACCTCTTAATTCCACTTTCATACAGGTCAATTTTGTTCCACATTTTGATTCTAATCAACCATGTAAGTCACTTTTCACCATATTAGAGTAACTTTGCACCTTATAAGAGTCACTTTCCATCATATATACAACAATTAACATGTTAACATCATATACATCCAATTTGATATCCTTTTACCACCTTTACAACCTCTTAGTGCCACATTCATACGAGTCATTTTCGGTCCACAATTTGGTTCTAATTAACCATGTAAGTCACTTTTCACTATATTAGAGTCATTTTGCACCCTATATGAGTCATTTTCCACAACCTATTTGTATAATTAACATGTTACCATCATATACATCCAATTTGACACCGTTTTACCACATCTTAGTTCCACTTTAATACAGGTCAATTTTATTCAACATTTTGGTTCTAATCAATCATGTAAGTCACTTTTCACCATATTAGAGTCACTTTGCACCCTATAAGAGTCACTTTCCACCATATATACAACAATTGATATGTTAACATCATATACATCTAATTTGACATCCTTTTACCACCTATTAATGCCACTTTAATATAAGTTAATTTTGTTCCACATTTTGGTTCTAATCAACCTTGTAAGTCACTTTTCACCACATTAGAGTCACTTTGCACCCTATAAGAGTCACTTGCCATCATATATTGATACAATTAACATGTTAACATCATGTACATGCAATAAGACATCCTTTAACGTTATCTTGGTACAATTAGAAATCCTTTTACAACCTCTTAGTGCCACATTCATACAAGTCAATTTTCGGCCACATTTTGGTTCTAATTAACCATGTAAGTCACTTTTCACTATATTAGAGTCATTTTGCACCCTATATGAGTCACTTTCCACAACCTATTTGTATAATTAACATGTTAACATCATATACATCCAAATTGACATTGTTTTACCACATCTTAGTTCCACTTTTATACAGGTCAATTTTGTTCCACATTTTGGTTCTAATCAACAATGTAATTCACTTTTCACCATATTAGACTCACTTGACACCCTATAAGAGTCACTTGCACCATATATACAACAATTAACATGTTAACATCATGTACATGCAATTAGAAATCCTTTTACAACCTCTTAGTGCCACATTAATACAAGTCAATTTTGGTCCACATTTTGATTCTAATTAACCATGTACGTCACTTTTCACCATATTAGAGTCATTTTGCACCCTATATGAATCACTTTGCACATTATACCAATCACTTGTCATCATATATTGGTACAATTAACATGTTAACATCGTGTACAAGCAATTAGAAATCCTTTTACAACCTCTTAGTGCCACATTCATACAAGTCAATTTTGGTCCAAATTTTGGTTCTAATTAACCACGTTAGTCACTTTTCACCATATTAGAGTCACTTTGCACCTTATAAGAGTCACTTTCCACCATATATACAACAATTAACATGTTAACATCATATATATCCAATTTGACAGCCTTTTACCACCTATTAATGCCACTTTCATACAAGTTAATTGTGTTCCGCATTTTGGCTCTAATCAACCATGTAAGTCATTTTCACCATATTAGAGTCACTTTGCACCCTATAAGAGTCACTTGCCACCATATATTGATACAATTAACATGCTAATATCATGTGAATGCAATTAGACATCTTTTAACCACCTTACCCCTTTCCTACAAGTCAATTTTGGGCCACATTTTGGCTCTAATTAATCATGTAAGTTACTTCTCACCATATTAGAGTCACGTTGCACCTTATAAGAGTCACTTGCCATCAAATATTGGTACAATTAGCATGTTAACATAATGTACATGCAATTAGAAATCCTTTTACAACCTCTTAGTGCCACATTCATACGAGTCATTTTTGGTCCACATTTTGGTTCTAATTAACCATGTAAGTTACTTTTCACTATATTAGAGTCATTTTGCACCCTATATGAGTCATTTTCCACAACCTATTTGTATAATTAACATATTACCATCATAAACATCCAATTTGACACCGTTTTACCACATCTTAGTTCCACTTTCATACAGGTCAATTTTGTTCAACATTTTGGTTCTAATCAATCATGTAAGTCACTTTTCACCATATTAGAGTCACTTTGCACCCTATAAGAGTCACTTTCCACCATATATACAACAATTGATATGTTAACATCATATACATCTAATTTGACATCCTTTTACCACCTATTAATGCCACTTTCATACAAGTTAATTTTTTTCCACATTTCGGTTCTAATCAACCATGTAAGTCACTTTTCACCACATTAGAGTCACTTTGCACCCTATAAGAGTCACTTGCCATCATATATTGATACAATTAACATGTTAACATCATGTACATGCAATTAGACATCCTTTAACGTAATCTTGGTACAATTAGAAATCCTTTTACAACCTCTTAGTGCCACATACATACAAGTGAATTTTCGGCCACATTTTGGTTCTAATTAACCATGTAAGTCACGTTTCACTATATTAGAGTCATTTTGCACCCTATATGAGTCTATTTCCACAACCTATTTGTATAATTAACATGTTAACATCATATAAATCAAAATTGACATCGTTTTACCACATCTTAGTTCCACTTTCATACAGGTCAATTTTGTTCCACATTTTGGTTCTAATCAACCATGTAAGTCACTTTTCACCATATTAGACTCACTTGACACCCTATAAGAGTCACTTGCATTATATATACTACAATTAACATGTTAACATCATGTACATGCAATTAGAAATCCTTTTACAACATCTTAGTGCCACATTAATACAAGTCAATTTTGTTCCACATTTTAGCTCTAATCAACCATGTAAGTCACTTTTCACCATATTAGAGTCACTTTGCACCTTATAAGAGTCACTTGCCATCATATATTGGTACAATTAACATGTTAACATCATATACATGCAATTAGAAATCCTTTTACCACCTCTTAGTGCCACATTCATACAAGTCAATTTTGGTCCACATTTTGGTTCTAATTAACAATGTTAGTCACTTTTCACTATATTAGAGTCACTTTCCACCCTATAAGAGTCACTTTCCACCATACATACAACAATTGACATGTTAACATTATATACATCCAATTTGACATCCTTTTACCCTATAAGAGTCACTTGCCACCATATATTGATAAAAATAACATGTTAAAATCATGTACATGCAATTAGACATCCTTTAACCACCTCTTGGTACCCCTTTCTTACAAGTCAATTTTGGGCCACATTTTGGCTCTAATGAAACATGTAAGTGACTTCTCAAAATATTAGTCACTTTGCACCTATAAGAGTCACTTGCCATCATATATTGGTACAATTAACGTTAACATCATGTACATGCAATTAGAAATCCTTTTACCACCTCTTTGTGCCACATTCATACAAGTCAATTTTGGTCCACATTTTGGTTCTAATTTACCATGTAAGTCACTTTTCACTATATTAGAGTCATTTTCCACCCTATATGAGTCACTTTCCACCATATATTTGTACAATTAACATGTTAACATCATATACATCCGATTTGACATACTTTTACCACCTCTTAATTTCATACAGGTCAATTTTGTTCCACATTTTCGTTCTAATCAACCATGTAAGTCACTTTTCACCATATTAGAGTAACTTTGCACCTTATAAGAGTCAATTTCCATCATATATACAACAATTAACATGTTAACATCATATACATCCAATTTGACATCCTTTTACCACCTATTAATGCCACTTTTCACCATATTAGAGTCAACCATGTAAATCACTTTTCACCATATTAGAGTCACTTTGCACCCTATAAGAGTCACTTGCCACCATATATTGATACAATTAACATGTTAACATCATGTACATGCAATTAGATATCCTTTAACCACCTCTTGGTACCCCTTTCCTACAAGTCAATTTTGAGCCACATTTTGGCTGTAATCAATCATATTAGTGTCTTCTCACCATATTAGAGTCACTTTGCAACTTATAAGAGTCACTTGCCATTATATATAGGTAAAATTAACATGTTAACATCATGTACATGCAATTAGAAATCCTTTTACCACCTCTTAGTGCCACATTCATACAAGTCAATTTTGGTCCCCATATTGGTTCTAATTAACCATGTTAGTCACTTTTCACTATATTAGAGTCACTTTCCACCCTATAAGAGTCACTTTCCACCATAAATACAACAATTGACATGTTAACATCATATACATCCAATTTGACATCCTTTTACCACATATTAATGCCACTTTCATACAAGTTAATTTTGTTCCACATTTTGGCTCTAATCAACCATGTAAGTCACTTTTCACCATATTAGAGTCACTTTGCACCCTATAAGAGTCACTTTCCACTATATATTCGTACAATTAACATGTTAACATCATGTACATGCAATTAGACATCCTTTAACCACCTCTTGGTACCCCTTTCTTATAAGTCAATTTTGGGCCACATTTTGGCTCTAATGAAACATGTAAGTGACTTCTCAAAATATTAGACTCACTTTGCACCTATAAGAGTCACTTGCCATCATATATTGGTACAATTAGAAATCCTTTTACCACCTCTTAGTGCCACATTCATACAAGTCAATTTTGGTCCACATTTTGGTTCTAATTTACCATGTAAGTCACTTTTCACCATATTAGATTCATTTTCCACACTATATGAGTCACTTTCCACCATATATTTGTACAATTAACATGTTAACATTCATCATATACATCCGATTTGACATACTTTTATCACCTCTTAATTCCACTTTCATACAGGTCAATTTTGTTCCACATTTTGATTCTAATCAACCATGTAAGTCACTTTTCACCATATTAGAGTAACTTTGCACCTTATAAGAGTCATTTTCCATCATATATACAACAATTAACATGTTAACATCATATACATCCAATTTGATATCCTTTTACCACCTTTATAACCTCTTAGTGCCACATTCATACGAGTCATTTTTGGTCCACAGTTTGGTTCTAATTAACCATGTAAGTCACTTTTCACTATATTAGAGTCATGTTGCACCCTATATGAGTCATTTTCCACAACCTATTTGTATAATTAACATGTTACCATCATATACATCCAATTTGACACTGTTTTACCACATCTTAGTTCCAATTTCATACAGGTCAATTTTGTTCAACATTTTGGTTCTAATCAATCATGTAAGTCACTTTTCACCATATTAGAGTCACTTTGCACCCTATAAGAGTCACTTTCCACCATATATACAACAATTGATATGTTAACATCATATACATCTAATTTGACATCCTTTTACCACCTATTAATGCCACTTTCATACAAGTTAATTTTGTTCCACATTTTGGACATTAGAGTCACTTTGCACCCTATAAGAGTCACTTGCCATCATATATTGATACAATTAACATGTTAACATCATGTACATGCAATTAGACATCCTTTAACGTTATCTTGGTACAATTAGAAATCCTTTTACAACCTCTTAGTGCCACATTCATACAAGTCAATTTTCGGCCACATTTTGGTTCTAATTAACCATGTAAGTCACTTTTCACTATATTAGAGTCATTTTGCACTCTATATGAGTCACTTTCCACAACCTATTTGTATAATTAACATGTTAACATCATATACATCCAAATTGACATCATTTCATCACATCTTAATTCCACTTTCATACAGGTCAATTTTGTTCCACATTTTGGTTCTAATCAACAATGTAAGTCACTTTTCACCATATTAGACTCACTTGACACCCTATAAGAGTCACTTACACCATATATACAACAATTAACATGTTAACATCATGTACATGCAATTAGAAATCCTTTTACAACCTCTTAGTGCCACATTAATACAAGTCAATTTTGGTCCACATTTTGGTTCTAATTAACCATGTATGTCACTTTTCACCATATTAGAGTCATTTTGCACCCTATATGAATCACTTTGCACCTTATACCAATCACTTGCCATAATATATTGGTACAATTAACATGTTAAAATCGTGTACAAGCAATTAGAAATCCTTTTACAACCTCTAAGTGCCACATTAATACAAGTCAATTTTGGTCCAAATTTTGGTTCAAATTAACCACATTAGTCACTTTTCACCATATTAGAGTCACTTTGCACCTTATAAGAGTCATTTTCCACCATATATACAATAATTAACATGTTAACATCATATATATCCAATTTGACAGCATTTTACCACCTATTCATGCCACTTTCATAAAAGTTAATTGTGTTCCCCATTTTGGCTATAATCAACCATGTAAGTCATTTTTCACCATATTAGAGTCACTTTGCACCCTATAAGAGTCACTTGCCACCATATATTGATACAATTAACATGCTAACATCATGTGAATGCAATTAGACATCCTTTAACCACCTCCTGGTACCCCTTTCCTACAATTCAATTTTGGGCCACATTTTGGCTCTAATTAATCATGTAAGTTACTTCTCACCATATTAGAGTCACGTTGCACCTTATAACAGTCACTTGCCATCAAATATTGGTACAATTAGCATGTTAACATAATGTACATGCAATTAGAAATCCTTTTACAACCTCTTAGTGCCACATTCATACGAGTCATTTTTGGTCCACATTTGGGTTCTAATTAACCATGTAAGTCACTTTTCACTATATTAGAGTCATTTTGCACCCTATATGAGTCATTTTCCACAACCTATTTGTATAATTAACATGTTACCATCATATACATCCAATTTGACACTGTTTTACCACATCTTAGTTCCACTTTCGTACAGGTCAATTTTGTTCAACATTTTGGTTCTAATCAATCATGTAAGTCACTTTTCACCATATTAGAGTCACTTTGCACCCTATAAGAGTCACTTTCCACAATATATACAACAATTGATATTTTAACATCATATACATCTAATTTGACATCCTTTTACCACCTATTAATGCCACTTTCATACAAGTTAATTTTGTCCCACATTTTGGTTCTAATCAACCATGTAAGTCACTTTTCACCACATTAGAGTCAGTTTGCACCCTATAAGAGTCACTTGCCATCATATATTGATACAATTAAGATGTTAACATCATGTACATGCAATTAGACATCCTTTAACGTAATCTTGGTACAATTAGAAATCATTTTACAAACTCTTAGTGCCACATTCATACAAGTCAATTTTCGGCCACATTTTGGTTCTAATTAACCATGTAAGTCACTTTTCACTATATTAGAGTCATTTTGCACCCTATATGAGTCACTTTCCACAACCTATTTGTATAATTAACATGTTAACATCATATACATCCAAATTGACATCGTTTTACCACATCTTAGTTCCACTTTCATACAGGTCAATTTTGTTCCACATTTTGGTTCTAATCAACAATGTAAGTCACTTTTCACCATATTAGACTCACTTGACACCCTATAAGAGTCACTTGCACCATATATAAAACAATTAACATGTTAACATCATGTACATGCAATAAGACATCCTTTAACGTTTTCTTGGTACAATTAGAAATCCTTTTACAACCTCTTAGTGCCACATTAATACAAGTCAATTTTCGGCCACATTTTGGTTCTAATTAACCATGTAAGTCACTTTTCACTATATTAGAGTCATTTTGCACCCTATATGAGTCACTTTCCACAACCTATTTGTATAATTAACATGTTAACATCATATACATCCAAATTGACATTGTTTTACCACATCTTAGTTCCACTTTCATACAGGTCAATTTTGTTCCACATTTTGGTTCTAATCAACAATGTAATTCACTTTTCACCATATTAGACTCACTTGACACCCTATAAGAGTCACTTGCACCATATATACAACAATTAACATGTTAACATCATGTACATGCAATTAGAAATCCTTTTACAACCTCTTAGTGCCACATTAATACAAGTCAATTTTGGTCCACATTTTGATTCTAATTAACCATGTACGTCACTTTTCACCATATTAGAGTCATTTTGCACCCTATATGAATCACTTTGCACATTATACCAATCACTTGTCATCATATATTGGTACAATTAACATGTTAACATCGTGTACAAGCAATTAGAAATCCTTTTACAACCTCTTAGTGCCACATTCATACAAGTCAATTTTGGTCCAAATTTTGGTTCTAATTAACCACGTTAGTCACTTTTCACCATATTAGAGTCACTTTGCACCTTATAAGAGTCACTTTCCACCATATATACAACAATTAACATGTTAACATCATATATATCCAATTTGACAGCCTTTTACCACCTATTAATGCCACTTTCATACAAGTTAATTGTGTTCCGCATTTTGGCTCTAATCAACCATGTAAGTCATTTTCACCATATTAGAGTCACTTTGCACCCTATAAGAGTCACTTGCCACCATATATTGATACAATTAACATGCTAATATCATGTGAATGCAATTAGACATCTTTTAACCACCTTACCCCTTTCCTACAAGTCAATTTTGGGCCACATTTTGGCTCTAATTAATCATGTAAGTTACTTCTCACCATATTAGAGTCACGTTGCACCTTATAAGAGTCACTTGCCATCAAATATTGGTACAATTAGCATGTTAACATAATGTACATGCAATTAGAAATCCTTTTACAACCTCTTAGTGCCACATTCATACGAGTCATTTTTGGTCCACATTTTGGTTCTAATTAACCATGTAAGTTACTTTTCACTATATTAGAGTCATTTTGCACCCTATATGAGTCATTTTCCACAACCTATTTGTATAATTAACATATTACCATCATAAACATCCAATTTGACACCGTTTTACCACATCTTAGTTCCACTTTCATACAGGTCAATTTTGTTCAACATTTTGGTTCTAATCAATCATGTAAGTCACTTTTCACCATATTAGAGTCACTTTGCACCCTATAAGAGTCACTTTCCACCATATATACAACAATTGATATGTTAACATCATATACATCTAATTTGACATCCTTTTACCACCTATTAATGCCACTTTCATACAAGTTAATTTTTTTCCACATTTCGGTTCTAATCAACCATGTAAGTCACTTTTCACCACATTAGAGTCACTTTGCACCCTATAAGAGTCACTTGCCATCATATATTGATACAATTAACATGTTAACATCATGTACATGCAATTAGACATCCTTTAACGTAATCTTGGTACAATTAGAAATCCTTTTACAACCTCTTAGTGCCACATACATACAAGTGAATTTTCGGCCACATTTTGGTTCTAATTAACCATGTAAGTCACGTTTCACTATATTAGAGTCATTTTGCACCCTATATGAGTCTATTTCCACAACCTATTTGTATAATTAACATGTTAACATCATATAAATCAAAATTGACATCGTTTTACCACATCTTAGTTCCACTTTCATACAGGTCAATTTTGTTCCACATTTTGGTTCTAATCAACCATGTAAGTCACTTTTCACCATATTAGACTCACTTGACACCCTATAAGAGTCACTTGCATTATATATACTACAATTAACATGTTAACATCATGTACATGCAATTAGAAATCCTTTTACAACCTCTTAGTGCCACATTAATACAAGTCAATTTTGTTCCACATTTTAGCTCTAATCAACCATGTAAGTCACTTTTCACCATATTAGAGTCACTTTGCACCTTATAAGAGTCACTTGCCATCATATATTGGTACAATTAACATGTTAACATCATATACATGCAATTAGAAATCCTTTTACCACCTCTTAGTGCCACATTCATACAAGTCAATTTTGGTCCACATTTTGGTTCTAATTAACAATGTTAGTCACTTTTCACTATATTAGAGTCACTTTCCACCCTATAAGAGTCACTTTCCACCATACATACAACAATTGACATGTTAACATCATATACATCCAATTTGACATCCTTTTACCCTATAAGAGTCACTTGCCACCATATATTGATAAAAATAACATGTTAAAATCATGTACATGCAATTAGACATCCTTTAACCACCTCTTGGTACCCCTTTCTTACAAGTCAATTTTGGGCCACATTTTGGCTCTAATGAAACATGTAAGTGACTTCTCAAAATATTAGTCACTTTGCACCTATAAGAGTCACTTGCCATCATATATTGGTACAATTAACGTTAACATCATGTACATGCAATTAGAAATCCTTTTACCACCTCTTTGTGCCACATTCATACAAGTCAGTTTTGGTCCACATTTTGGTTCTAATTTACCATGTAAGTCACTTTTCACTATATTAGAGTCATTTTCCACCCTATATGAGTCACTTTCCACCATATATTTGTACAATTAACATGTTAACATCATATACATCCGATTTGACATACTTTTACCACCTCTTAATTTCACTTTCATACAGGTCAATTTTGTTCCACATTTTCGTTCTAATCAACCATGTAAGTCACTTTTCACCATATTAGAGTAACTTTGCACCTTATAAGAGTCAATTTCCATCATATATACAACAATTAACATGTTAACATCATATACATCCAATTTGACATCCTTTTACCACCTATTAATGCCACTTTTCACCATATTAGAGTCAACCATGTAAATCACTTTTCACCATATTAGAGTCACTTTGCACCCTATAAGAGTCACTTGCCACCATATATTGATACAATTAACATGTTAACATCATGTACATGCAGTTAGATATCCTTTAACCACCTCTTGGTACCCCTTTCCTACAAGTCAATTTTGAGCCACATTTTGGCTGTAATCAATCATATAAGTGTCTTCTCACCATATTAGAGTCACTTTGCAACTTATAAGAGTCACTTGCCATTATATATAGGTAAAATTAACATGTTAACATCATGTACATGCAATTAGAAATCCTTTTACCACCTCTTAGTGCCACATTCATACAAGTCAATTTTGGTCCCCATATTGGTTCTAATTAACCATGTTAGTCACTTTTCACTATATTAGAGTCACTTTCCACCCTATAAGAGTCACTTTCCACCATAAATACAACAATTGACATGTTAACATCATATACATCCAATTTGACATCCTTTTACCACATATTAATGCCACTTTCATACAAGTTAATTTTGTTCCACATTTTGGCTCTAATCAACCATGTAAGTCACTTTTCACCATATTAGAGTCACTTTGCACCCAATAAGAGTCACTTTCCACTATATATTCGTACAATTAACATGTTAACATCATGTACATGCAATTAGACATCCTTTAACCACCTCTTGGTACCCCTTTCTTATAAGTCAATTTTGGGCCACATTTTGGCTCTAATGAAACATGTAAGTGACTTCTCAAAATATTAGACTCACTTTGCACCTATAAGAGTCACTTGCCATCATATATTGGTACAATTAGAAATCCTTTTACCACCTCTTAGTGCCACATTCATACAAGTCAATTTTGGTCCACATTTTGGTTCTAATTTACCATGTAAGTCACTTTTCACCATATTAGATTCATTTTCCACACTATATGAGTCACTTTCCACCATATATTTGTACAATAAACATGTTAACATTCATCATATACATCCGATTTGACATACTTTTATCACCTCTTAATTCCACTTTCATACAGGTCAATTTTGTTCCACATTTTGATTCTAATCAACCATGTAAGTCACTTTTCACCATATTAGAGTAACTTTGCACCTTATAAGAGTCACTTTCCATCATATATACAACAATTAACATGTTAACATCATATCATCCAATTTGATATCCTTTTACCACCTTTATAACCTCTTAGTGCCACATTCATACGAGTCATTTTTGGTCCACAGTTTGGTTCTAATTAACCATGTAAGTCACTTTTCACTATATTAGAGTCATGTTGCACCCTATATGAGTCATTTTCCACAACCTATTTGTATAATTAACATGTTACCATCATATACATCCAATTTGACACTGTTTTACCACATCTTAGTTCCAATTTCATACAGGTCAATTTTGTTCAACATTTTGGTTCTAATCAATCATGTAAGTCACTTTTCACCATATTAGAGTCACTTTGCACCCTATAAGAGTCACTTTCCACCATATATACAACAATTGATATGTTAACATCATATACATCTAATTTGACATCCTTTTACCACCTATTAATGCCACTTTCATACAAGTTAATTTTGTTCCACATTTTGGACATTAGAGTCACTTTGCACCCTATAAGAGTCACTTGCCATCATATATTGATACAATTAACATGTTAACATCATGTACATGCAATTAGACATCCTTTAACGTTATCTTGGTACAATTAGAAATCCTTTTACAACCTCTTAGTGCCACATTCATACAAGTCAATTTTCGGCCACATTTTGGTTCTAATTAACCATGTAAGTCACTTTTCACTATATTAGAGTCATTTTGCACTCTATATGAGTCACTTTCCACAACCTATTTGTATAATTAACATGTTAACATCATATACATCCAAATTGACATCATTTCATCACATCTTAATTCCACTTTCATACAGGTCAATTTTGTTCCACATTTTGGTTCTAATCAACAATGTAAGTCACTTTTCACCATATTAGACTCACTTGACACCCTATAAGAGTCACTTGCACCATATATACAACAATTAACATGTTAACATCATGTACATGCAATTAGAAATCCTTTTACAACCTCTTAGTGCCACATTAATACAAGTCAATTTTGGTCCACATTTTGGTTCTAATTAACCATGTATGTCACTTTTCACCATATTAGAGTCATTTTGCACCCTATATGAATCACTTTGCACCTTATACCAATCACTTGCCATAATATATTGGTACAATTAACATGTTAAAATCGTGTACAAGCAATTAGAAATCCTTTTACAACCTCTTAGTGCCACATTAATACAAGTCAATTTTGGTCCAAATTTTGGTTCAAATTAACCACGTTAGTCACTTTTCACCATATTAGAGTCACTGTGCACCTTATAAGAGTCATTTTCCACCATATATACAATAATTAACATGTTAACATCATATATATCCAATTTGACAGCATTTTACCACCTATTCATGCCACTTTCATAAAAGTTAATTGTGTTCCCCATTTTGGCTATAATCAACCATGTAAGTCATTTTTCACCATATTAGAGTCACTTTGCACCCTATAAGAGTCACTTGCCACCATATATTGATACAATTAACATGCTAACATCATGTGAATGCAATTAGACATCCTTTAACCACCTCCTGGTACCCCTTTCCTACAATTCAATTTTGGGCCACATTTTGGCTCTAATTAATCATGTAAGTTACTTCTCACCATATTAGAGTCACGTTGCACCTTATAACAGTCACTTGCCATCAAATATTGGTACAATTAGCATGTTAACATAATGTACATGCAATTAGAAATCCTTTTACAACCTCTTAGTGCCACATTCATACGAGTCATTTTTGGTCCACATTTGGGTTCTAATTAACCATGTAAGTCACTTTTCACTATATTAGAGTCATTTTGCACCCTATATGAGTCATTTTCCACAACCTATTTGTATAATTAACATGTTACCATCATATACATCCAATTTGACACTGTTTTACCACATCTTAGTTCCACTTTCGTACAGGTCAATTTTGTTCAACATTTTGGTTCTAATCAATCATGTAAGTCACTTTTCACCATATTAGAGTCACTTTGCACCCTATAAGAGTCACTTTCCACAATATATACAACAATTGATATTTTAACATCATATACATCTAATTTGACATCCTTTTACCACCTATTAATGCCACTTTCATACAAGTTAATTTTGTCCCACATTTTGGTTCTAATCAACCATGTAAGTCACTTTTCACCACATTAGAGTCACTTTGCACCCTATAAGAGTCACTTGCCATCATATATTGATACAATTAAGATGTTAACATCATGTACATGCAATTAGACATCCTTTAACGTAATCTTTGTACAATTAGAAATCCTTTTACAAACTCTTAGTGCCACATTCATACAAGTCAATTTTCGGCCACATTTTGGTTCTAATTAACCATGTAAGTCACTTTTCACTATATTAGAGTCATTTTGCACCCTATATGAGTCACTTTCCACAACCTATTTGTATAATTAACATGTTAACATCATATACATCCAAATTGACATCGTTTTACCACATCTTAGTTCCACTTTCATACAGGTCAATTTTGTTCCACATTTTGGTTCTAATCAACAATGTAAGTCACTTTTCACCATATTAGACTCACTTGACACCCTATAAGAGTCACTTGCACCATATATAAAACAATTAACATGTTAACATCATGTACATGCAATTAGAAATCAATTTACAACCTCTTAGTGCCACATTAATACTAGTCAATTTTGGTCCACATTTTGGTTCTAATTAACCATGTACGTCACTTTTCACCATATTAGAGTCATTTTGCACCCTATATGAATAACTTTGCACGTTATACCAATCACTTGCCATCATATATTGGTACAATTAACATGTTAACATCGTGTACAAGCAATTAGAAATCCTTTTACAACCTCTTAGTGCCATATTCATACAAATCAATTTTGGTCCAAATTTTGGTTCTAATTAACCATGTTAGTCAGTTTTCACCATATTAGAGTCACTTTGCACCTTATAAGAGTCACTTTCCACCATATATACAACAATTAACATGTTAACATCATATAAATCCAATTTGACAGCCTTTTACCACGTATTAATGCCACTTTCATACAAGTTAATTGTGTTCCACATTTTGGCTCTACTCAACCATGTAAGTCACTTTTCACCATATTAGAGTCACTTTGCACCCTATAAGAGTCACTTGCCACCATATATTGATACAATTAACATGTTAACATCATGTGCATGCAATTAGACATCCTTTAACCACCTCCTTGTACCCCTTTCCTACAAGTCAATTTTGGGCCACATTTTGGCTCTAATTAATCATGTAAGTTACTTCTCACCATATTAGAGTCACATTGAACCTTATAAGAGTCACTTGCCATTAAATATTGGTACAATTAGCATGTTAACATCATGTACATGCAATTAGAAATCCTTTTACAACCTCTTAGTGCCACATTCATACGAGTCATTTTTGGTCCACATTTTGGTTCTAATTAACCATGTAAGTCACTTTTCACTATATTAGAGTCATTTTGCACCCTATATGAGTCATTTTCCACAACCTATTTGTATAATTAACATGTTACCATCATATACATCCAATTTGACATCGTTTTACCACATCTTAGTTCCACTTTCATACAGGTCAATTTTGTTCAACATTTTGGTTCTAATCAATCATGTAAGTCACTTTTCACCATATTAGAGTCACTTTGCACCCTATAAGAGTCACTTTCCAACAATTGATATGTTAACATCATATACATCTAATTTGACATCCTTTTACCACCTATTAATGCCACTTTCATACAAGTTAATTTTGTTCCACATTTTGGTTCTAATCAACCATGTAAGTCACTTTTCACCACATTAGAGTCACTTTGCACCCTATAAGAGTCACTTGCCATCATATATTGATACAATTAACATGTTAACATCATGTACATGCAATTAGACATCCTTTAACGTTATCTTGGTACAATTAGAAATCCTTTTACAACCTCTTACTGCCACATTCATACAAGTCAATTTTCGGCCACATTTTGGTTCTAATTAACCATGTAAGTCACTTTTCGCTATATTAGAGTCATTTTGCACCTATATGAGTCACTTTCCACAACCTATTTGTATAATTAACATGTTAACATCATATACATCCAAATTGACAACGTTTTGCCACATCTTAGTTCCACTTTCATACAGGTCAATTTTGTTCCACATTTTGGGTCTAATCAACAATGTAAGTCACTTTTCACCATATTAGACTCACTTGACACCCTATAAGAGTCACTTGCACCATATATAAAACAATTAACATGTTAACATCATGTACATGCAATTAGAAATCATTTTACAACCTCTTAGTGCCACATTAATACTAGTCAATTTTGGTCCACATTTTGGTTCTAATTAACCATGTACGTCACTTTTCACCATATTAGAGTCATTTTGCACCCTATATGAATCACTTTGCACGTTATACCAATCACTTGCCATCATATATTGGTACAATTAACATGTTAACATCGTGTACAAGCAATTAGAAATCCTTTTACAACCTCTTAGTGCCATATTCATACAAATCAATTTTGGTACAAATTTTGGTTCTAATTAACCATGTTAGTCAGTTTTCACCATATTAGAGTCACTTTGCACCTTATAAGAGTCACTTTCCACCATATATACAACAATTAACATGTTAACATCATATAAATCCAATTTGACAGCCTTTTACCACCTAT
This sequence comes from Apium graveolens, assembly GCF_009905375.1. Taxonomy (NCBI): domain Eukaryota; kingdom Viridiplantae; phylum Streptophyta; class Magnoliopsida; order Apiales; family Apiaceae; genus Apium; species Apium graveolens. Next base: position 101,683 of record NW_027418878.1, on the reverse strand, counting down.
TAACGCCACTTTCATACAAGTTAATTGTGTTCCACATTTTGACTCTACTCAACCATGTAAGTCACTTTTCACCATATTAGAGTCACTTTGCACCCTATAAGAGTCACTTGCCACCATATATTGATACAATTAACATGTTAACATCATGTGCATGCAATTAGACATCCTTTAACCACCTCCTGGTACCCCTTTCCTACAAGTCAATTTTGGGCCACATTTTGGCTCTAATTAATCATGTAAGTTACTTCTCACCATATTAGAGTCACGTTGCACCTTATAAGAGTCACTTGCCATCAAATATTGTTACAATTAGTATGTTAACATCATGTACATGCAATTAGAAATCCTTTTACAACCTCTTAGTGCCACATTCATACGAGTCATTTTTGGTCCACATTTTGGTTCTAATTAACCATGTAAGTCACTTTTCACTATATTAGAGTCATTTTGCACCCTATATGAGTCATTTTCCACAACCTATTTGTATAATTAACATGTTACCATCATATACATCCAATTTGACACCATTTTACCACATCTTAGTTCCACTTTCATAAAGGTCAATTTTGTTCAACATTTTGATTCTAATCAATTATGTAAGTCACTTTTCACCATATTAGAGTCACTTTGCACTATAAGAGTCACTTTCCACCATATATACAACAATTGATATGTTAACATCATATACATCTAATTTGACATCCTTTTACCACCTATTAATGCCACTTTCATACAAGTTAATTTTGTTCCATATTTTGGTTCTAATCAACCATGTAAGTCACTTTTCACCACATTAGAGTCACTTTGCACCCTATAAGAGTCACTTGCCATCATATATTGATACAATTAACATGTTAACATCATGTACATGCAATTAGACATCCTTTAACGTTATCTTGGTACAATTAGAAATCCTTTTACAACCTCTTAGTGCCACATTCATACAAGTCAATTTTCGGCCACATTTTGGTTCTAATTAACCATGTAAGTCACTTTTCGCTATATTAGAGTCATTTTGCACCCTATAAGAGACACTTGCCACCATATATTGATACAATTAACATGCTAACATCATGTGAATGCAATTAGACATCCTTTAACCACCTCCTGGTACCCCTTTCCGACAATTCAATTTTGGGCCACATTTTGGCTCTAATTAATCATGTAAGTTACTTCTCACCATATTAGAGTCACGTTGCACCTTATAAGAGTCACTTGCCATCAAATATTGGTACAATTAGCATGTTAACATAATGTACATGCAATTAGAAATCCTTTTACAACCTCTTAGTGCCACATTCATACGAGTCATTTTTGGTCCACATTTGGGTTCTAATTAACCATGTAAGTCACTTTTCACTATATTAGAGTCATTTTGCACCCTATATGAGTCATTTTCCACAACCTATTTGTATAATTAACATGTTACCATCATATACATCCAATTTGACACTGTTTTACCACATCTTAGTTCCACTTTCGTACAGGTCAATTTTGTTCAACATTTTGGTTCTAATCAATCATGTAAGTCACTTTTCACCATATTAGAGTCACTTTGCACCCTATAAGAGTCACTTTCCACAATATATACAACAATTGATATTTTAACATCATATACATCTAATTTGACATCCTTTTACCACCTATTAATGCCACTTTCATACAAGTTAATTTTGTCCCACATTTTGGTTCTAATCAACCATGTAAGTCACTTTTCACCACATTAGAGTCACTTTGCACCCTATAAGAGTCACTTGCCATCATATATTGATACAATTAACATGTTAACATCATGTACATGCAATTAGACATCCTTTAACGTAATCTTGGTACAATTAGAAATCCTTTTACAAACTCTTAGTGCCACATTCGTACAAGTCAATTTTCGGCCACATTTTGGTTCTAATTAACCATGTAAGTCACTTTTCACTATATTAGAGTCATTTTGCACCTTATATGAGTCACTTTCCACAACCTATTTGTATAATTAACATGTTAACATCATATACATCCAAATTGACCTCGTTTTACCACATCTTAGTTCCACTTTCATACAGGTCAATTTTGTTCCACATTTTGGTTCTAATCAACAATGTAAGTCACTTTTCACCATATTAGACTCACTTGACACCCTATAAGAGTCACTTGCACCATATATAAAACAATTAACATGTTAACATCATGTACATGCAATTAGAAATCATTTTACAACCTCTTAGTGCCACATTAATACAAGTCAATTTTGGTCCACATTTTGGTTCTAATTAACCATGTACGTCACTTTTCACCATATTAGAGTCATTTTGCACCCTATATGAATCACTTTGCACGTTCTACCAATCACTTGCCATCATATATTGGTACAATTAACATGTTAACATCGTGTACAAGCAATTAGAAATCCTTTTACAACCTCTTAGTGCCATATTCATACAAATCAATTTTGGTCCAAATTTTGGTTCTAATTAACCATGTTAGTCAGTTTTCACCATATTAGAGTCACTTTGCACCTTATAAGAGTCACTTTCCACCATATATACAACAATTAACATGTTAACATCATATAAATCCAATTTGACAGCCTTTTACCACGTATTAATGCCACTTTCATACAAGTTAATTGTGTTCCACATTTTGGCTCTACTCAACCATGTAAGTCACTTTTCACCATATTAGAGTCACTTTGCACCCTATAAGAGTCACTTGCCACCATATATTGATACAATTAACATGTTAACATCATGTGCATGCAATTAGACATCCTTTAACCACCTCCTTGTACCCCTTTCCTACAAGTCAATTTTGGGCCACATTTTGGCTCTAATTAATCATGTAAGTTACTTCTCACCATATTAGAGTCACGTTGCACCTTATAAGAGTCACTTGCCATTAAATATTGGTACAATTAGCATGTTAACATCATGTACATGCAATTAGAAATCCTTTTACAACCTCTTAGTGCCACATTCATACGAGTTATTTTTGGTCCACATTTTGGTTCTAATTAACCATGTAAGTCACTTTTCACTATATTAGAGTCATTTTGCACCCTATATGAGTCATTTTCCACAACCTATTTGTATAATTAACATGTTACCATCATATACATCCAATTTGACACCGTTTTACCACATCTTAGTTCCACTTTCATACAGGTCAATTTTGTTCAACATTTTGGTTCTAATCAATCATGTAAGTCACTTTTCACCATATTAGAGTCACTTTGCACCCTATAAGAGTCACTTTCCACCATATATACAACAATTGATATGTTAACATCATATACATCTAATTTGACATCCTTTTACCACCTATTAATGCCACTTTCATACAAGTTAATTTTGTTCCACATTTTGGTTCTAATCAACCATGTAAGTCACTTTTCACCACATTAGAGTCACTTTGCACCCTATAAGAGTCACTTGCCATCATATATTGATACAATTAACATGTTAACATCATGTACATGCAATTAGACATCCTTTAACGTTATCTTGGTACAATTAGAAATCCTTTTACAACCTCTTAGTGCCACATTCATACAAGTCAATTTTCGGCCACATTTTGGTTCTAATTAACCATGTAAGTCACTTTTCGCTATATTAGAGTCATTTTGCACCCTATATGAGTCACTTTCCACAACCTATTTGTATAATTAACATGTTAACATCATATACATCCAAATTGACATCGTTCTGCCACATCTTAGTTCCACTTTCATACAGGTCAATTTTGTTCCACATTTTGGGTCTAATCAACAATGTAAGTCACTTTTTACCATATTAGACTCACTTGACACCCTATAAGAGTCACTTGCACCATATATAAAACAATTAACATGTTAACATCATGTACATGCAATTAGAAATCATTTTACAACCTCTTAGTGCCACATTAATACAAGTCAATTTTGGTCCACATTTTGGTTCTAATTAACCATGTACGTCACTTTTCACCATATTAGAGTCATTTTGCACCCTATATGAATCATTTTGCACGTTATACCAATCACTTGCCATCATATATTGGTACAATTAACATGTTAACATCGTGTACACGCAATTAGAAATCCTTTTACAACCTCTTAGTGCCATATTCATACAAATCAATTTTGGTACAAATTTTGGTTCTAATTAACCATGTTAGTCAGTTTTCACCATATTAGAGTCACTTTGCACCTTATAAGAGTCACTTTCCACCATATATACAACAATTAACATGTTAACATCATATAAATCCAATTTGACAGCCTTTTACCACCTATTAACGCCACTTTCATACAAGTTAATTGTGTTCCACATTTTGACTCTACTCAATCATGTAAGTCACTTTTCACCATATTAGAGTCACTTTGCACCCTATAAGAGTCACTTGCCACCATATATTGATACAATTAACATGTTAACATCATGTGCATGCAATTAGACATCCTTTAACCACCTCCTGGTACCCCTTTCCTACAAGTCAATTTTGGGCCACATTTTGGCTCTAATTAATCATGTAAGTTACTTCTCACCATATTAGAGTCACGTTGCACCTTATAAGAGTCACTTGCCATCAAATATTGGTACAATTAGCATGTTAACATCATGTACATGCAATTAGAAATCCTTTTACAACCTCTTAGTGCCACATTCATACGAGTCATTTTTGGTCCACATTTTGGTTCTAATCAACCATGTAAGTCACTTTTCACCACATTAGAGTCACTTTGCACCCTATAAGAGTCACTTGCCATCATATATTGATACAATTAACATGTTAACATCATGTACATGCAATTAGACATCCTTTAACGTTATCTTGGTACAATTAGAAATCCTTTTACAACTTCTTAGTGCCACATTCATACAAGTCAATTTTCGGCCACATTTTGGTTCTAATTAACCATGTAAGTCACTTTTCGCTATATTAGAGTCATTTTGCACCCTATATGAGTCACTTTCCACAACCTATTTGTATAATTAACATGTTAACATCATATACATCCAAATTGACATCGTTTTGCCACATCTTAGTTCCACTTTCATACAGGTCAATTTTGTTCCACATTTTGGGTCTAATCAACAATGTAAGTCACTTTTCACCATATTAGACTCACTTGACACCCTATAAGAGTCACTTGCACCATATATAAAACAATTAACATGTTAACATCATGTACATGCAATTACAAATCATTTTACAACCTCTTAGTGCCACATTAATACAAGTCAATTTTGGTCCACATTTTGGTTCTAATTAACCATGTACGTCACTTTTCACCATATTAGAGTCATTTTGCACCCTATATGAATCACTTTGCACGTTATACCAATCACTTGCCATCATATATTGGTACAATTAACATGTTAACATCGTGTACAAGCAATTAGAAATCCCTTTACAACCTCTTAGTGCCATATTCATACAAATCAATTTTGGTACAAATTTTGGTTCTAATTAACCATGTTAGTCAGTTTTCACCATATTAGAGTCACTTTGCACCTTATAAGAGTCACTTTCCACCATATATACAACCATTAACATGTTAACATCATATAAATCCAATTTGACAGCCTTTTACCACCTATTAATGCCACTTTCATACAAGTTAATTGTGTTCCACATTTTGACTCTACTCAACCATGTAAGTCACTTTTCACCATATTAGAGTCACTTTGCACCCTATAAGAGTCACTTGCCACCATATATTGATACAATTAACATGTTAACATCATGTGCATGCAATTAGACATCCTTTAACCACCTCCTGGTACCCCTTTTCTACAAGTCAATTTTGGGCCACATTTTGGCTCTAATTAATCATGTAAGTTACTTCTCACCATATTAGAGTCACGTTGCACCTTATAAGAGTCACTTGCCATCAAATATTGGTACAATTAGCATGTTAACATCATGTACATGCAATTAGAAATCCTTTTACAACCTCTTAGTGCCACATTCATACGAGTCATTTTTGGTCCACATTTTGGTTCTAATTAACCATGTAAGTCACTTTTCACTATATTAGAGTCATTTTGCACCCTATATGAGTCATTTTCCACAACCTAATTGTATAATTAACATGTTACCAGCATATACATCCAATTTGACACCGTTTTACCACATCTTAGTTCCACTTTCATAAAGGTCAATTTTGTTCAACATTTTGATTCTAATCAATCATGTAAGTCACTTTTCACCATATTAGAGTCACTTTGCACCCTATAAGAGTCACTTTCCACCATATATACAACAATTGATATGTTAACATCATATACAACTAATTTGACATACTTTTACCACCTATTAATGCCACTTTCATACAAGTTAATTTTGTTCCACATTTTGGTTCTAATCAACCATGTAAGTCACTTTTCACCACATTAGAGTCACTTTGCACCCTATAAGAGTCACTTGCCATCATATATTGATACAATTAACATGTTAACATCATGTACATGCAATTAGACATCCTTTAACGTTATCTTGGTACAATTAGAAATCCTTTTACAACCTCTTAGTGCCACATTCATACAAGTCAATTTTCGGCCACATTTTGGTTCTAATTAACCATGTAAGTCACTTTTCACCATATTAGAGTCATTTTGCACCCTATATGAATCACTTTGCACCTTATACCAATCACTTGCCATCATATACTGGTACAATTAACATGTTAACATCGTGTACAAGCAATTAGAAATCCTTTTACAACCTCTTAGTGCCACATTCATACAAGTCAATTTTGGTCCAAATTTTGGTTCTAATTAACCACGTTAGTCACTTTTCACCATATTAGAGTAACTTTGCACCTTATAAGAGTCACTTTCCACCATATATACAACAATTAACATGTTAACATCATATAAATCCAATTTGACAGCGTTTTACCACCTATTAATGCCACTTTCATACAAGTTAATTGTGTTCCACATTTTGGCTCTAATCAACCATGTAAGTCACTTTTCACCATATTAGAGTCAGTTTGCACCCTATAAGAGTCACTTGCCACCATATATTGATACAATTAACATGTTAACATCATGTGCATGCAATTAGACATCCTTTAACCACCTCCTGGTACCCCTTTCCTACAAGTCAATTTTGGGCCACATTTTAGCTCTAATTAATCATGTAAGTTACTTCTCACCATATTAGAGTCACGTTGCACCTTATAAGAGTCACTTGCCATCAAATATTGGTACAATTAGCATGTTAACATCATGTACATGCAATTAGAAATCCTTTTACAACCTCTTAGTGCCACATTCATACGAGTCATTTTTGGTCCACATTTGGGTTCTAATTAACCATGTAAGTCACTTTCACTATATTAGAGTAATTTTGCACCCGATATGAGTCATTTTCCACAACCTATTTGTATAATTAACATGTTACCATCATATACATCCAATTTGACACCGTTTTACCACATCTTAGTTCCACTTTCATACAGGTCAATTTTGTTCAACACTTTGGTTCTAATCAATCATGTAAGTCACTTTTCACCATATTAGAGTCACTTTGCACCCTATAAGAGTCACTTTCCACCATATATACAACAATTGATATGTTAACATCATATACAACTAATTTGACATACTTTTACCACCTATTAATGCCACTTTCATACAAGTTAATTTTGTTCCACATTTTGGTTCTAATCAACCATGTAAGTCACTTTTCACCACATTAGAGTCACTTTGCACCCTATAAGAGTCACTTGCCATCATATATTGATACAATTAACATGTTAACATCATGTACATGCAATTAGACATCCTTTAACGTTATCTTGGTACAATTAGAAATCCTTTTACAACCTCTTAGTGCCACATTCATACAAGTCAATTTTCGGCCACATTTTGGTTCTAATTAACCATGTAAGTCACTTTTCACTATATTACAGTCATTTTGCACCCTATATGAGTCACTTTCCACAACCTATTTGTATAATTAACATGTTAACATCATATACATCCAAATTGACATCATTTTACCATATCTTAGTTCCACTTTCATACAGGTCAATTTTGTTCCACATTTTGGTTCTAATCAACAATGTAAGTCACTTTTCACCATATTAGACTCACTTGACACCCTATAAGAGTCACTTGCACCATATATACAACAATTAACATGTTATATTCATGTACATACAATTAGAAATCCTTTTACAACCTCTTAGCGCCACATTAATACAACTCAATTTTGGTCCACATTTTGGTTCTAATTAACCTGTAAGTCACTTTTCACCATATTAGAGTCATTTTGCACCCTATATGAATCACTTTGCACCTTATACCAATCACTTGCCATCATATACTGGTACAATTAACATGTTAACATCGTGTACAAGCAATTAGAAATCCTTTTACAACCTCTTAGTGCCACATTCATACAAGTCAATTTTGGTCCAAATTTTGGTTCTAATTAACCACGTTAGTCACTTTTCACCATATTAGAGTTACTTTGCACCTTATAAGAGTCACTTTCCACCATATATACAACAATTAACATGTTAACATAATATATATCCAATTTGACAGCCTTTTACCACCTATTAATGCCACTTTCATACAAGTTAATTGTGTTCCACATTTTGGCTCTAATCAACCATGTAAGTCTTTTTTCACCATATTAGAGTCACTTTGCACACTATAAGAGTCACTTGCCACCATATATTGATACAATTAACATGTTAACATCATGTGCATGCAATTAGACATCCTTTAACCACCTCCTGGTACCCCTTTCCTACAAGTCAATTTTCGCCCACATTTTGGCTCTAATTAATCATGTAAGTTACTTCTCACCATATTAGAGTCACGTTGCACCTTATAAGAGTCACTTGCCATCAAATATTGGTACAATTAGCATGTTAACATCATGTACATGCAATTAGAAATCCTTGTACAACCTCTTAGTGCCACATTCATACGAGTCATTTTTGGTCCACATTTTGGTTCTAATTAACCATGTAAGTCACTTTTCACTATATTAGAGTCATTTTGCACCCTATATGAGTCATTTTCCACAACCTATTTGTATAATTAACATATTACCATCATATACATCCAATTTGACACCGTTTTACCACATCTTAGTTCCACTTTCATAGAGGTCAATTTGGTTCAACATTTTGGTTCTAATCAATCATGTAAGTCACTTTTCACCATATTAGAGTCACTTTGCACCCTATAAGAGTCACTTTCCACCATATATACAACAATTGATATGTTAACATCATATACATCTAATTTGACATCCTTTTACCACCTATTAATGCCACTTTCATACAAGTTAATTTTGTTCCACATTTTGGTTCTAATCAACCATGTAAGTCACTTTTCACCACATTAGAGTCACTTTGCACCCTATAAGAGTCACTTGCCAACATATATTGATACAATTAACATGTTAACATCATGTACATGCAATTAGACATCCTTTAACGTTATCTTGGTACAATTAGAAATCCTTTTACAACCTCTTAGTGCCACATCCATACAAGTCAATTTTCGGCCACATTTTGGTTCTAATTAACCATGTAAGTCACTTTTCACTATATTAGAGTCATTTTGCACCCTATATGAGTCACTTTCCACAACCTATTTGTATAATTAACATGTTAACATCATATACATCCAAATTGACATCGTTTTACCACATCTTAGTTCCACTTTCATACAGGTCAATTTTGTTCCACATTTTGGTTCTAATCAACAATGTAAGTCACTTTTCACCATATTAGACTCACTTGACACCCTATAAGAGTCACTTGCACCATATATAAAACAATTAACATGTTAACATCATGTACAAGCAATTAGAAATCCTTTTACAACCTCTTAGTGCCACATTAATACAAGTCAATTTTGGTCCACATTTTGGTTCTAATTAACCATGTAAGTCACTTTTCACCATATTAGAGTCACTTTGCACCCTATAAGTGTCACTTGCCACCATATATTGATACAATTAACATGTTAACATCATGTGCATGCAATTAGACATCCTTTAACCACCTCCTGGTACCCCTTTCCTATAAGTCAATTTTGGGCCACATTTTGGCTCTAATTAATCATGTAAGTTACTTCTCACCATATTAGAGTCACGTTGTACCTTATAAGAGTCACTTGCCATCAAATATTGGTACAATTAGCATGTTAACATCATGTACATGCAATTAGAAATCCTTTTACAACCTCTTAGTGCCACATTCATACGAGTCATTTTTGGTCCACATTTTGGTTCTAATTAACCATGTAAGTCACTTTTCACTATATTAGAGTCATTTTGCACCCTATATGAGTCATTTTCCACAACCTATTTGTATAATTAACATGTAACCATCATATACATCCAATTTGACACCGTTTTACCACATCTTAGTTCCACTTTCATACAGGTCAATTTTGTTCAACATTTTGGTTCTAATCAATCATGTAAGTCACTTTTCACCATATTAGAGTCACTTTGCACCCTATAAGAGTCACTTTCCACCATATATACAACAATTGACAAGTTAACGTCATATACATCCAATTTGACATCCTTTTACCACCTATTAATGCCACTTTCATACAAGTTAATTTTGTTCCACATTTTGGTTCTAATCAACCATGTAAGTCACTTTTCACCATATTAGAGTCACTTTGCACCCTATAAGAGTCACTTGCCATCATATATTGATACAATTAACATGTTTACATCATGTACATGCAATTAGACATCCTTTAACGTTATCTTGGTACAATTAGAAATCCTTTTACAACCTCTTAGTGCCACATTCATACAAGTCAATTTTCGGCCACATTTTGGTTCTAATTAACCATGTAAGTCACTTTTCACTATATTAGAGTCATTTTGCACCCTATATGAGTCACTTTCCACAACTTATTTATATAATTAACATGTTAACATCATATACATCCAAATTGACATCGTTTTACCACATCTTAGTTCCACTTTCATACAGGTCAATTTTGTTCCACATTTTAGTTCTAATCAACAATGTAAGTCACTTTTCACCATATTAGACTCACTTGACACCCTTTAAGAGTCACTTGCACCATATATACAATAATTAGTATGTTAACATCATGTACATGCAATTAGAAATCCTTTTACAACCTCTTAGTGCCACATTCATACGAGTCATTTTTGGTCCACATTTTGGTTCTAATTAACCATGTAAGTCACTTTTCACTATATTAGAGTCATTTTGCACCCTATATGAGTCATTTTCCACAACCTATTTGTATAATTAACATGTTACCATCATATACATCCAATTTGACACCGTTTTACCACATCTTAGTTCCACTTTCATACAAGTCAATTTTGTTCAACATTTTGGTTCTAATCAATCATGTAAGTCACTTTTCACCATATTAGAGTCACTTTGCACCCTATAAGAGTCACTTTCCACCATGTATACAACAATTGATATGTTAACATCATATACATCTAATTTGACATCCTTTTACCACCTATTAATGCCACTTTCATACAAGTTAATTTTGTTCCACATTTTGGTTCTAATCAACCAAGTAAGTCACTTTTCACCATATTAGAGTCACTTTGCACCCTATAAGAGTCACTTGCCATCATATATTGATACAATTAACATGTTAACATCATGTACATGCAATTAGACATCCTTTAACGTTATCTTGGTACAATTAGAAATCCTTTTACAACCTCTTAGTGCCACATTCATACAAGTCAATTTTCGACCACATTTTGGTTCTAATTAACCATGTAAGTCACTTTTCACTATATTGGAGTCATTTTGCACCCTATATGAGTCACTTTCCACAACCTATTTGTATAATTAACATGTTAACATCATATACATCCAAATTGACATCGTTTTACCACATCTTAGTTCCACTTTCATACAGGTCAATTTTGTTCCACGTTTTGGTTCTAATCAACAATGTAAGTCACTTTTCACCATATTAGACTCACTTGACACCCTATAAGAGTCACTTGCACCATATATACAACAATTAACATGTTATATTCATGTACATACAATTAGAAATCCTTTTACAACCTCTTAGTGCCACATTAATACAACTCAATTTTGGTCCACATTTTGGTTCTAATTAACCATGTAAGTCACTTTTCACCATATTAGAGTCATTTTGCACCCTATATGAATCACTTTGCACCTTATACCAATCACTTGCTATCATATATTGGTACAATTAACATGTTAACATCGTGTACAAGCAATTAGAAATCCTTTTACAACCTCTTAGTGCCACGTTCATACAAGTCAATTTTGGTCCAAATTTTGGTTCTAATTAACCATGTTAGTCACTTTTCACCATATTAGAGTCACTTTGCACCTTATAAGAGTCACTTTCCACCATATATACAACAATTAACATGTTAACATAATATATATCCAATTTGACAGCCTTTTACCACCTATTAATGCCACTTTCATACAAGTTAATTGTGTTCCACATTTTGGCTATAATCAACCATGTAAGTCTTTTTTCACCATATTAGAGTCACTTTGCACCCTATAAGAGTCACTTGCCACCATATATTGATACAATTAACATGTTAACATCATGTGCATGCAATTAGACATCCTTTAACCACCTCCTGGTACCCCTTTCCTACAAGTCAATTTTCGCCCACATTTTGGCTCTAATTAATCATGTAAGTTACTTCTCACCATATTAGAGTCACGTTGCACCTTATAAGAGTCACTTGCCATCAAATATTGGTACAATTAGCATGTTAACATCATGTACATGCAATTAGAAATCCTTGTACAACCTCTTAGTGCCACATTCATACGAGTCATTTTTGGTCCACATTTTGGTTCTAATTAACCATGTAAGTCACTTTTCACTATATTAGAGTCATTTTGCACCCTATATGAGTCATTTTACACAACCTATTTGTATAATTAACATGTTACCATCATATACATCCAATTTGACACCGTTTTACCACATCTTAGTTCCACTTTCATATAGGTCAATTTTGTTCAACATTTTGGTTCTAATCAATCATGTAAGTCACTTTTCACCATATTAGAGTCACTTTGCACCCTATAAGAGTCACTTTCCACCATATATACAACAATTGATATGTTAACATCATATACATCTAATTTGACATCCTTTTACCACCTATTAATGCCACTTTCATACAAGTTAATTTTGTTCCACATTTTGGTTCTAATCAACCATATAAGTCACTTTCCACCACATTAGAGTCACTTTGCACCCTATAAGAGTCACTTGCCATCATATATTGATACAATTAACATGTTAACATCATGTACATGCAATTAGACATCCTTTAACGTTATCTTGGTACAATTAGAAATCCTTTTACAACCTCTTAGTGCCACATTCATACAAGTCAATTTTCGGCCACATTTTGGTTCTAATTAACCATGTAAGTCACTTTTCACTATATTAGAGTCATTTTGCACCCTATATGAGTCACTTTCCACAACCTATTTGTATAATTAACATGTTAACATCATATACATCCAAAATTGACATCGTTTTACCACATCTTAGTTCCACTTTCATACAGGTCAATTTTGTCCCACATTTTGGTTCTAATCAACAATGTAAGTCACTTTTCACCATATTAGACTCACTTGACACCCTATAAGAGTCACTTGCACCATATATAAAACAATTAACATGTTAACATCATGTACAAGCAATTAGAAATCCTTTTACAACCTCTTAGTGCCACATTAATACAAATTAATTTTTGTCCACATTTTGGTTCTAATTAACCATGTACGTCACTTTTCACCATATTCGAGTCATTTTGCACCCTATATGAATCACTTTGCACCTTATACCAATCACTTGCCATCATATATTGGTACAATTAACATGTTAACATCGTATACAAGCAATTAGAAATCCTTTTACAACCTCTTAGTGCCACATTCATACAAGTCAATTTTGGTCCAAATTTTGGTTCTAATTAACCACGTTAGTCACTTTTCACCATATTAGAGTCACTTTGCACCCTATAAGAGTAACTTTCCACCATATATACAACAATTGATATGTTAACATCATATACATCTAATTTGACATCCTTTTACCACCTATTAATGCCACTTTCATACAAGTTAATTTTGGTCCACATTTTGGCTCTAATCAACCATGTAAGTCACTTTTCACCATATTAGAGTCAATTTGCACCCTATAAGAGTCACTTGCCACCATATATTGATACAATTAACATGTTAACATCATGTGCATGCAATTAGACATCCTTTAACCACCTCCTGGTACCCCTTTCCTATAAGTCAATTTTGGGCCACATTTTGGCTCTAATTAATCATGTAAGTTACTTCTCACCATATTAGAGTCACGTTGCACCTTATAAGAGTCACTTGCCATCAAATATTGGTACAATTAGCATGTTAACATCATGTACATGCAATTAGAAATCCTTTTACAACCTCTTAGTGCCACATTCATACGAGTCATTTTTGGTGCACATTTTGGTTCTAATTAACCATGTAAGTCACTTTTCACTATATTAGAGTCATTTTGCACCCTATATGAGTCATTTTCATAACCTATTTGTATAATTAACATGTAACCATCATATACATCCAATTTGACACCGTTTTACCACATCTTAGTTCCACTTTCATACAGGTCAATTTTGTTCAACATTTTGGTTCTAATCAATCATGTAAGTCACTTTTCACCATATTAGAGTCACTTTGCTCCCTATAAGAGTCACTTTCCACCATATATACAACAATTGACAAGTTAACGTCATATACATCCAATTTGACATCCTTTTACCATCTATTAATGCCACTTTCATACAAGTTAATTTTGTTCCACATTTTGGTTCTAATCAACCATGTAAGTCACTTTTCTTTTTTTTTTTCTTTTTTTTTTTCTTTTTTTTTTTGCTAATTATGTAAGTCACTTTTCACCACATTAGAGTCACTTTGCACCCTATAAGAGTCACTTGCCATCATATATTGATACAATTAACATGTTTACATCATGTACATGCAATTAGACATCCTTTAACGTTATCTTGGTACAATTAGAAATCCTTTTACAACCTCTTAGTGCCACATTCATACAAGTCAATTTTCGGCCACATTTTGGTTCTAATTAACCATGTAAGTCACTTTTCACTATATTAAAGTCATTTTGCATCCTATATGAGTCACTTTCCACAACTTATTTATATAATTAACATGTTAACATCATATACATCCAAATTGACATCGTTTTACCACATCTTAGTTCCACTTTCATACAGGTCAATTTTGTTCCACATTTTAGTTCTAATCAACAATGTAAGTCACTTTTCACCATATTAGACTCACTTGACACCCTATAAGAGTCACTTGCACCATATATACAACAATTAGTATGTTAACATCATGTACATGCAATTAGAAATCCTTTTACAACCTCTTAGTGCCACATTCATACGAGTCATTTTTGGTCCACATTTTGGTTCTAATTAACCATGTAAGTCACTTTTCACTATATTAGAGTCATTTTGCACCCTATATGAGTCACTTTCCACAACCTATTTGTATAATTAACATGTTAACATCATATACATCCAAATTGACATCGTTTTACCACATCTTAGTTCCACTTTCATACAGGTCAATTTTGTTCCACATTTTGGTTCTAATCAACAATGTAAGTCACTTTTCACCATATTAGACTCACTTGACACCCTATAAGAGTCACTTGCACCATATATACAACAATTAACATGTTATATTCATGTACATACAATTAGAAATCCTTTTACAACCTCTTAGTGCCACATTAATACAACTCAATTTTGGTCCACATTTTGGTTCTAATTAACCATGTAAGTCACTTTTCACCATATTAGAGTCATTTTGCACCCTATATGAATCACTTTGCACCTTATACCAATCACTTGCCATCATATATTGGTACAATTAACATGTTAACATCGTGTACAAGCAATTAGAAATCCTTTTACAACCTCTTAGTGCCACATTCATACAAGTCAATTTTGGTCCAAATTTAGGTTCTAATTAACCATGTTAGTCACTTTTCACCATATTAGAGTCACTTTGCACCTTATAACAGTCACTTTCCACCATATATACAACAATTAACATGTTAACATAATATATATCCAATTTGACAGCCTTTTACCACCTATTAATGCCACTTTCATACAAGTTAATTGTGTTCCACATTTTGGCTCTAATCAACCATGTAAGTCTTTTTTCACCATATTAGAGTCACTTTGCACCCTATAAGAGTCACTTGCCACCATATATTGATACAATTAACATGTTAACATCATGTGCATGCAATTAGACATCCTTTAACCACCTCTTGGTACCCCTTTCCTACAAGTCAATTTTCGCCCACATTTTGGCTCTAATTAATCATGTAAGTTACTTCTCACCATATTAGAGTCACGTTGCACCTTATAAGAGTCACTTGCCATCAAATATTGGTACAATTAGCATGTTAACATCATGTACATGCAATTAGAAATCCTTTTACAACCTCTTAGTGCCACATTCATACGAGTCATTTTTGGTGCACATTTTGGTTCTAATTAACCATGTAAGTCACTTTTCACTATATTAGAGTCATTTTGCACCCTATATGAGTCATTTTCCACAACCTATTTGTATAATTAACATGTAACCATCATATACATCCAATTTGACACCGTTTTACCACATCTTAGTTCCACTTTCATACAGGTCAATTTTGTTCAACATTTTGGTTCTAATCAATCATGTAAGTCACTTTTCACCATATTAGAGTCACTTTGCACCCTATAAGAGTCACTTTCCACCATATATACAACAATTGACAAGTTAACGTCATATACATCCAATTTGACATCCTTTTACCACCTATTAATGCCACTTTCATACAAGTTAATTTTGTTCCACATTTTGGTTCTAATCAACCATGTAAGTCACTTTTCTTTTTTTTTTTTTTTTTTTTGCTAATTATGTAAGTCACTTTTCACCACATTAGAGTCACTTTGCACCCTATAAGAGTCACTTGCCATCATATATTGATACAATTAACATGTTTATATCATGTACATGCAATTAGACATCCTTTAACGTTATATTGGTACAATTAGAAATCCTTTTACAACCTCTTAGTGCTACATTCATACAAGTCAATTTTCGGCCACATTTTGGTTCTAATTAACCATGTAAGTCACTTTTCACTATATTAGAGTCATTTTGCACCCTATATGAGTCACTTTCCACAACTTATTTATATAATTAACATGTTAACATCATATACATCCAAATTGACATCGTTTTACCACATCTTAGTTCCACTTTCATACAGGTCAATTTTGTTCCACATTTTAGTTCTAATCAACAATGTAAGTCACTTTTCACCATATTAGACTCACTTGACACCCTATAAGAGTCACTTGCACCATATATACAACAATTAGTATGTTAACATCATGTACATGCAATTAGAAATCCTTTTACAACCTCTTAGTGCCACATTCATACGAGTCATTTTTGGTCCACATTTTGGTTCTAATTAACCATGTAAGTCACTTTTCACTATATTAGAGTCATTTTGCACCCTATATGAGTCATTTTCCACAACCTATTTGTATAATTAACATGTTACCATCATATACATCCAATTTGACACCGTTTTACCACATCTTAGTTCCACTTTCATACAGGTCAATTTTGTTCAACATTTTGGTTCTAATCAATCATGTAAGTCACTTTTCACCATATTAGAGTCACTTTGCACCCTATAAGAGTCACTTTCCACCATATATACAACAATTGATATGTTAACATCATATACATCTAATTTGACATCCTTTTACCACCTATTAATGCCACTTTCATACAAGTTAATTTTGTTCCACATTTTGGTTCTAATCAACCATGTAAGTCACTTTTCACCATATTAGAGTCACTTTGCACCCTATAAGAGTCACTTGCCATCATATATTGATACAATTAACATGTTAACATCATGTACATGCAATTAGACATCCTTTAACGTTATCTTGGTACAATTAGAAATCCTTTTACAACCTCTTAGTGCCACATTCATACAAGTCAATTTTCGGCCACATTTTGGTTTTAATTAACCATGTAAGTCACTTTTCACTATATTAGAGTCATTTTGCACCCTATATGAGTCACTTTCCACAACCTATTTGTATAATTAACATGTTAACATCATATACATCCAAATTGACATCGTTTTACCACATCTTAGTTCCACTTTCATACAGGTCAATTTTGTTCCACATTTTGGTTCTAATCAACAATGTAAGTCACTTTTCACCATATTAGACTCACTTGACACCCTATAAGAGTCACTTGCACCATATATACAACAATTAACATGTTATATTCATGTACATACAATTAGAAATCCTTTTACAACCTCTTAGTGCCACATTAATACAACTCAATTTTGGTCCACATTTTGGTTCTAATTAACCATGTAAGTCACTTTTCACCATATTAGAGTCATTTTGCACCCTATATGAATCACTTTGCACCTTATACCAATCACTTGCCATCATATATTAGTACAATTAACATGTTAACATCGTGTACAAGCAATTAGAAATCCTTATACAACCTCTTAGTGCCACATTCATACAAGTCAATTTTGGTCCAAATTTTGGTTCTAATTAACCATGTTAGTCACTTTTCACCATATTAGAGTCGCTTTGCACCTTATAAGAGTCACTTTCCACCATATATACAACAATTAACATGTTAACATAATATATATCCAATTTGACAGCCTTTTACCACCTATTAATGCCACTTTCATACAAGTTAATTGTGTTCCACATTTTGGCTCTAATCAACCATGTAAGTCTTTTTTCACCATATTAGAGTCACTTTGCACCCTATAAGAGTCACTTGCCACCATATATTGATACAATTAACATGTTAACATCATGTGCATGCAATTAGACATCCTTTAACCACCTCCTGGTACCCCTTTCCTACAAGTCAATTTTCGCCCACATTTTGGCTCTAATTAATCATGTAAGTTACTTCTCACCATATTAGAGTCACGTTGCACCTTATAAGAGTCACTTGCCATCAAATATTGGTACAATTAGCATGTTAACATCATGTACATGCAATTAGAAATCCTTGTACAACCTCTTAGTGCCACATTCATACGAGTCATTTTTGGTCCACATTTTGGTTCTAATTAACCATGTAAGTCACTTTTCACTATATTAGAGTCATTTTGCACCCTATATGAGTCATTTTCCACAACCTATTTGTATAATTAACATGTTACCATCATATACATCCAATTTGACACTGTTTTACCACATCTTAGTTCCACTTTCATACAGGTCAATTTTGTTCAACATTTTGGTTCTAATCAATCATGTAAGTCACTTTTCACCATATTAGAGTCACTTTGCACCCTATAAGAGTCACTTTCCACCATATATACAACAATTGATATGTTAACATCATATACATCTAATTTGACATCCTTTTACCACCTATTAATGCCACTTTCATACAAGTTAATTTTGTTCCACATTTTGGTTCTAATCAACCATGTAAGTCACTTTTCACCACATTAGAGTCACTTTGCACCCTATAAGAGTCACTTGCCATCATATATTGATACAATTAACATGTTAACATCATGTACATGCAATTAGACATCCTTTAACGTTATCTTGGTACAATTAGAAATCCTTTTACAACCTCTTAGTGCCACATTCATACAAGTCAATTTTCGGCCACATTTTGGTTCTAATTAACCATGTAAGTCACTTTTCACTATATTAGAGTCATTTTGCACGCTATATGAGTCACTTTCCACAACCTATTTGTATAATTAACATGTTAACATCATATACATCCAAATTGACATCGTTTTACCACATCTTAGTTCCACTTTCATACAGGTCAATTTTGTTCCACATTTTGGTTCTAATCAACAATGTAAGTCACTTTTCACCATATTAGACTCACTTGACACCCTATAAGAGTCACTTGCACCATATATAAAACAATTAACATGTTAACATCATGTACATGCAATTAGAAATCCTTTTACAACCTCTTAGTGCCACATTAATACAAGTCAATTTTGGTCCACATTTTGGTTCTAATTAACCATGTACGTCACTTTTCACCATATTAGAGTCATTTTGCACCCTATATGAATGACTTTGCACCTTATACCAATCACTTGCCATCATATATTGGTACAATTAACATGTTAACATCGTATACAAGCAATTAGAAATCCTTTTACAACCTCTTAGTGCCACATTCATACAAGTCAATTTTGGTCCAAAATTTGGTTCTAATTAACCACGTTAGTCACTTTTCACCATATTAGAGTCACTTTGCACCCTATAAGAGTCACTTTCCACCATATATACAACAATTGATATGTTAACATCATATACATCTAATTTGACATCCTTTTACCACCTATTAATGCCACTTTCATACAAGTTAATTTTGTTCCACATTTTGGCTCTAATCAACCATGTAAGTCACTTTTCACCATATTAGAGTCACTTTGCATCCTGGGTTTAGATGGTTGTTTAATTATTCCCATCACCAGGGAGGCCGTATATGGCTGGGATGGAATCCCCGTTTTTGGAATTTATCTATTTTGGATACTTCTGCTCAACAAATGACATGTTCTGCTACCTTGATTCAAGCTAATGTTACGTTCTTTTTTACGGTTGTCTATGGATTTAATGATGTGGTGGATAGACGTAGTCTGTGGAATGATCTTTCTAGGCTACAAAATACTGTGAGGGATGCTGCTTGGGCTATTAGTGGTGATTTTAACTCGTGTCTCAGTACGAATGAAAAGCAGGGAGGTAATAATGGTTGGTCATCAGGAATGGCTGAATTTAAGGACTTGGTGTTATCCTTGGGGTTGTCTGACTTGCGTGCTACGGGGCATTTTCTTACTTGGTGGGATTCCAATATCTCCAACCCTAAGTTTCGTAAGCTTGATAGAGTTCTTATTAACTCATCTTGGCATAGGCTTTTTCCGGGGTCTTCTGCCAGATTTCTGTCTCGAGGTCTTTCAGATCACTGCCCTGCTGCTACGTCTTTGGGATTGGATTATCAAGGTGGGTTTAAACCGTTCCAATTCTTTAATTTCTTGTTGGATCACCCGGATTTTCTAAAGGTGGTAAAACAAGCCTGGGTTAACCCAATCTCGGGAAATCCATGGTATGTGCTTACTAGTAAATTAAAAATTGTGAAGAGTGCTTTGAAGAAACTTAACTCGGAAGTGGGTGATATTCATCTAAGAGTTAATGAGACTCGCACAGCGCTATCTGATTTTCAGAATCATATGTCTTACACTGAAAGTGAAATCATTGAGGAACAGTCCCTAATCTCCAGATTTTCTGAGGCACTTTCCATTGAAGAAAAATTTCTAAAACAAAAGTCTAGAATTCACTGGTTAAAGAATGGGGATTCAAACAACAGGTTTTTCTTTAATTCCTGTAGAGCAAGATGGAACTCAAACAAGATTTTGTCTCTGGTTAACTCTGTTGGTGACACTGTTACTAGGCATGAAGATATGGCTGATATTGCAACCTCTTACTTCAAAAGTTTGTTAGGAAATGTTACGGAGGTGGGTAACTTTCCTGATTCGCTCACCTTACCTTTGATCTCTGATTTGACAGCCGAAAGATTGTGTGCTGCTTTTTCTGCCCAGGATGTACTTACTACTCTTAAAAGCATGGCAAAAAATAGATGTCCGGGTCCGGATGGTTTCTCTGTAGAATTTTTCTTAGGAAGTTGGCCGATTGTTGGTGAGGAAGTAACAAAGGGTATTCTATATTTCTTTCAGACTTTGTCTCTGCCAAGAATAGTGAACTCGGCTGCCATTTGCTTGGTCCCAAAAATTGAAAATCCAACTGAAATGCATCACTTTAGACCTATTTCTTGTTGTAATGTGTTATATAAATGTATTTCAAAAATGTTGGCTAGTCGTTTGAAGGGAGTTATGCCGACTCTTATTTCGCATTTCCAATCTGCTTTTGTTCCATCTCGCTCTATTGGGGATAATATTATGTTAGCCCAGGCTTTGTGTAAGAATTACCACCTTCGTTCTGGTCAGCCTAGGTGTGCTGTTAAGTTGGATATTCATAAAGCTTTTGACTCATTGAACTGGAACTTTATCTTTAATGCTCTCCGTTTAATGAATTTTCCCCAAAAATTTATTGCTTGGTTGAGAGCTTGTGTAACCTCGATGATGTTTTCTGTTAAACTTAATGGTAGTCTTGAGGGATACTTTAAGGGACTCTCGGGTTTAAGGCAAGGTGACCCCATCTCTCCTTATTTGTTTGTTATTGCAATGGAGGTTTTAACGGCTCTTTTAAATAAAAGTACTCTAGATCCTTCATTTAGATTCCATTGGCGAACGAAAGACATTAATCTTCATCATATCATCTTTGCTGATGATATCTTCCTTTTCAGCTATGGTAACCTGGAATCTGTTTCTGCTTTAATGCAAGGTTTTAACCTGTTCTCGGAGATCTCAGGTTTGGTAGTCAATGCTGATAAATCCTTATGTTTCTTTGCAAATGTTCGTGATGAGGTTGTCCAGCAAATTCTGAACTTCACGGGATTCCAACAGGGTTTATTATTGCCTATCTGCTACCTGGGTCTTCCTTTAATCACAGGCAAACTCTGTCAGCGTGACTGTATGCCACTGGTTAGTAAACTATGTGAGCGTATTGAGCAATGGACTGCTAAATTTCTTAACTTTACGGGTAGGCTTCAATTAATTCGTAGTGTCCTCTATGGAGCAGTTGGTTACTGGAGTATATACTTGTTTTTGCCAAAAGGAATCCTAAAAAAATTAAACATGCTTATGTTTAAGTTCTTGTGGGGAGGTTTCCACAAGCCTTTGGGTAAGTGCCAGTACAAGGTAAATTGGGAGGATTGTTGCAAACCGAAGTCGGAAGGAGGGTTGGGGCTTCGTAGCTTATTTGAATGGAACCTTGCAGCTATTTATCACCAAATCTGGCGTCTCATCCAAATCAATACAGGTTCTTCTATTTGGATAACTTGGGTGAAGAATTGTCTTTTAAAGGATAAAAACTTTTGGACGTGTAAAATGCCTTATAAATGCTCCTGGACTGTAAGGAAATTGTTCAATGCTAGAGTGGGTTTCTCATCTTTTATCAAGTATGATATTGGGCCAAATTCGGTGTTTTCTTTCTGGCATGATCCTTGGGCGAATGGTAAATCTCTTATCAAAATATCTGATTCTATTATATCCACAGCAGAATCTACCTCGATGGTGCCTATTAATGTCTATCTTCGTAATGGGATTTGGGATCTTCCCTCTTCTAATCATGTGGACATTATTGAGGTCAGAAACATTGCAAATTCGGTTAGGATTTGTAGATCGGATGTTATATCTTGGGATGGTCTTCTCACTCGGAATATTAAGATAACCAATATTTGGGACTCTGTCCGTGCTTCGAATGCTTTAGTGCCCTGGTCGGATTTTGTTTGGAATAGCTTCTCGGTTCCAAAATGCTCTTTTATCACATGGCTTGCTATTCTTAATAGACTTCTAACAAAGGATCGTATGGTTTCATTTGGCATGCAGGTTGATCTGGTTTGTATTCTTTGCTACAATGATTGTTAATCCATCCATCACATTTTCTCAAACTGTCCATATTTTGATCTTGTGCGTAAAGCTCTCCACTTCCATTTCTCGGAAGATTGGAATGACTGCATCCAGGGGAACTTTGTTACTAGCCAATTGAAGAAGAAGGAGTTAAAAATTGCGGGCTTGTTTTTCTCTACTGCCGTGTACTACACATGGAAAGAAAGAAATTTTAGACTCCATAACCCTGGAGCTTCTAATCCTACTTTGAATATTATTAGTACTATTAGACGCATTGTAAAAGAGAAATTGTTCTCTTCGGCTACGTTCCAAAAATGGGTTGGTTTAAACCCTTCTTTGGTTTTAATGTTTTACTAATGTAATGCTTTATTAGTTCCTGACCTTGGGATATAGTGGCTTCTCAGATAGGTTTTTAGTTGCCAGCCACGGGACTTCTTCTTGACTATTGGGGTATGCCCCTCTTAATTGTATTCTTTTTTTTTGGGTTATAAAATTATTTAATTAGCAAAAAAAAAAGAGTCACTTGCCACCATATATTGATACAATTAACATGCTAACATCATGTGCATGCAATTAGACATCCTTTAACCACCTCCTGGTACCCCTTTCCTACAAGTCAATTTTGGGCCACATTTTGGCTCTAATTAATCATGTAAGTTACTTCTCACCATATTAGAGTCACGTTGCACCTTATAAGAGTCACTTGCCATCAAATATTGGTTCAATTAGCATGTTAACATAATGTACATGCAATAAGAAATCCTTTTACAACTTCTTAGTGCCACATTCATACGAGTCATTTTTGGTCCACATTTTGGTTCTAATTAACCATGTTAGTTACTTTTCACTATATTAGAGTCATTTTGCACCCTATATGAGTCATTTTCCACAACCTATTTGTATAATTAACATGTTACCATCATAAACATCCAATTTGACACCGTTTTACCACATCTTAGTTCCACTTTCGTACAGGTCAATTTTGTTCAACATTTTGGTTCTAATCAATCATGTAAGTCACTTTTCACCATATTACAGTCACTTTGCACCCTATAAGAGTCACTTTATACAACAATTGATATGTTAACATCATATACATCTAATTTGACATCCTTTTACCACCTATTAAAGCCACTTTCATACAAGTTAATTTTGTTCCACATTTTGGTTCTAATCAACCATGTAAGTCACTTTTCACCACATTAGAGTCACTTTGCACCCTATAAGAGTCACTTGCCATAATATATTGATACAATTAACATGTTAACATCATGTACATGCAATTAGACATCCTTTAACATTATCTTGGTACAATTAGAAATCCTTTTATAACCTCTTAGTGCCATATTCATACAAGTCAATTTTCGGCCACATTTTGGTTCTAATTAACCATGTAAGTCACTTTTCACTATATTAGAGTCATTTTGCACCCTATATGAGTCACTTTCCACAACCTATTTGTATAATTAACATGTTAACATCATATACATCCAAATTGACATCGTTTTACCACATCTTAGTTCCACTTTCATACAGGTCAATTTTGTTCCACATTTTGGTTCTAATCAACCATGTAAGTCACTTTTCACCATATTAGACTCACTTGACACCCTATAAGAGTCACTTGCACCATAAATAAAACAATTAGCATGTTAACATCATGTACATGCAATTAGAAATCCTTTTACAACCTTTTAGCGCCACATTAATACAAGTCAATTTTGGTCCACATTTTGGTTCTAATTAACCATGTACGTCACTTTTCACCATATTAGAGTCATTTTGCGCCCTATATGAATCACTTTGCACCTTATACCAATCACTTGCCATCATATATTGGTACAATTAACATGTTAACATCGTGTACAAGCAATTAGAAATCCTTTTACAACCTCTTAGTGCCACATTCATACAAGTCAATTTTGGTCCAAATTTTGGTTCTAATTAACCATGTTAGTCACTTTTCACCATATTAGAGTCACTTTGCACCTTATAAGAGTCACTTTCCACCATATATACAACAATTAACATGTTAACATCATATATATCCAATTTGACAGCCTTTTACCACCTATTAATGCCACTTTCATACAAGTTAATTGTGTTCCACATTTTGGCTGTAATCAAACATGTAAGTCATTTTTCACCATATTAGAGTCACTTTGCACCCTATAAGAGTCACTTGCCACCATATATTGATACAATTAACATGCTAACATCATGTGCATGCAATTAGACATCCTTTAACCACCTCCTGGTACCCCTTTCCTACAAGTCAATTTTGGGCCACATTTTGGCTCTAATTAATCATGTAAGTTACTTCTCACCATATTAGAGTCACGTTGCACCTTATAAGAATCACTTGCCATCAAATATTGGTTCAATTAGCATGTTAACATAATGTACATGCAATAAGAAATCCTTTTACAACTTCTTAGTGCCACATTCATACGAGTCATTTTTGGTCCACATTTTGGTTCTAATTAACCATGTAAGTTACTTTTCACTATATTAGAGTCATTTTGCACCCTATATGAGTCATTTTCCACAACTATTTGTATAATTAACATGTTACCATCATAAACATCCAATTTGACACCGTTTTACCACATCTTAGTTCCACTTTCATACAGGTCAATTTTGTTCAACATTTTGGTTCTAATCAATCATGTAAGTCACTTTTCACCATATTAGAGTCACTTTGCACCCTATAAGAGTCACTTTCCACCATATATACAACAATTGATATGTTAACATCATATACATCTAATTTGACATCCTTTTACCACCTATTAATGCCACTTTCATACAAGTTAATTTTGTTCCACATTTTGGTTCTAATCAACCATGTAAGTCACTTTTCACCACATTAGAGTCACTTTGCACCCTATAAGAGTCACTTGCCATCATATATTGATACAATTAAAATGTTAACATCATGTACATGCAATTAGACATCCTTTAACGTAATCTTGGTACAATTAGAAATCCTTTTACAACCTCTTAGTGCCACATTCATACAAGTCAATTTTCGGCCACATTTTGGTTCTAATTAACCATGTAAGTCACTTTTCACTATATTAGAGTCATTTTGCACCCTATATGAGTCACTTTCCACAACCTATTTGTATAATTAACATGTTAACATCATATACATCCAAATTGACATCGTTTTACCACATCTTAGTTCCACTTTCATACAGGTCAATTTTGTTCCACATTTTGGTTCTAATCAACCATGTAAGTCACTTTTCACCATATTAGACTCACTTGACACCCTATAAGTGTCACTTGCACCATAAATAAAACAATTAACATGTTAACATCATGTACATGCAATTAGAAATCCTTTTACAACCGTTTAGCGCCACATTAATACAAGTCAATTTTGGTCCACATTGTGGTTCTAATTAACCATGTACGTCACTTTTCACCATATTAGAGTCATTTTGCACCCTATATGAATCACTTTGCACCTTATACCAATCACTTGCCATCATATATTGGTACAATTAACATGTTAACATCGTGTACAAGCAATTAGAAATCCTTTTACAACCTCTTAGTGCCACATTCATACAAGTCAATTTTGGTCCAAATTTTGGTTCTAATTAACCATGTTAGTCACTTTTCACCATATTAGAGTCACTTTACACCTTATAAGAGTCACTTTCCACCATATATACAACAATTAACATGTTAACATCATATATATCCAATTTGACAGCCTTTTACCACCTATTAATGCCACTTTCATACAAGTTAATTGTGTTCCACATTTTGGCTCTAATCAACCATGTAAGTCATTTTTCACCATATTAGAGTCACTTTGCACCCTATAAGAGTCACTTGCCACCATATATTGATACAATTAACATGCTAACATCATGTGCATGCAATTAGACATCCTTTAACCACCTCCTAGTACCCCTTTCCTACAAGTCAATTTTGGGCCACATTTTGGCTCTAATTAATCATGTAAGTTACTTCTCACCATATTAGAGTCACGTTGCACCTTATAAGAGTCACTTGCCATCAAATATTGGTTCAATTAGCATGTTAACATAATGTACATGCAATTAGAAATCCTTTTACAACCTCTTAGTGCCACATTCATACGAGTCATTTTTGGTCCACAATTTGGTTCTAATTAACCATGTAAGTTACTTTTCACTATATTAGAGTCATTTTGCACCCTATATGAGTCATTTTCCACAACCTATTTGTATAATTAACATGTTACCATCATAAACAACCAATTTGACACCGTTTTACCACATCTTAGTTCCACTTTCATACAGGTCAATTTTGTTCAACATTTTGGTTCTAATCAATCATGTAAGTCACTTTTCACCATATTAGAGTCACTTTGCACCCTATAAGAGTCACTTTCCACCATATATACAACAATTGATATGTTAACATCATATACATCTAATTTGACATCCTTTTACCACCTATTAATGCCACTTTCATACAAGTTAATTTTGTTCCACATTTTGGTTCTAATCAACCATGTAAGTCACTTTTCACCACATTAGAGTCACTTTGCACCCTATAAGAGTCACTTGCCATCATATATTGATACAATTAACATGTTAACATCATGTACATGCAATTAGACATCCTTTAACGTAATCTTGGTACAATTAGAAATCCTTTTACAACCTCTTAGTGCCACATTCATACAAGTCAATTTTCGGCCACATTTTGGTTCTAATTAACCATGTAAGTCACTTTTCACTATATTAGAGTCATTTTGCACCCTATATGAGTCACTTTCCACAACCTATTTGCATAATTAACATGTTAACATCATATACATCCAAATTGACATCGTTTTACCACATCTTAGTTCCACTTTCATACAGGTCAATTTTGTTCCACATTTTGGTTCTAATCAACAATGTAAGTCACTTTTCACCATATTAGACTCACTTGACACCCTATAAGAGTCACTTGCACCATATATACAACAATTAACATGTTAACATCATGTACATGCAATTAGAAATCCTTTTACAACCTCTTAGTGCCACATTAATACAAGTCAATTTTGGTCCACACTCTGGTTCTAATTAACCATGTACGTCACTTTTCACCATAAGAGTCATTTTGCACCCTATATGAATCACTTTGCACCATATACCAATCACTTGCCATCATATATTGGTATAATTAACATGTTAACATCGTGTACAAGCAAGTAGAAATCCTTTTACAACCTCTTAGTGCCACATTCATACAAGTCAATTTTGGTCCAAATTTTGGTTCTAATTAACCATGTTAGTCACTTTTCACCTATATTAGAGTCACTTTGCACCTTATAAGAGTCACTTTCCACCATATATACAACAATTAACATGTTAACATCATATATATCCAATTTGACCGCCTTTTACCACCTATTAATGCCACTTTCATACAAGATAATTGTGTTCCACATTTTGGCTCTAATCAACCATGTAAGTCATTTTTCACCATATTAGAGTCACTTTGCACCCTATAAGAGTCACTTGCCACCATATATTGATACAATTAACGTGCTAACATTATGTGCATGCAATTAGACATCCTTTAACCACCTCCTGGTACCCCTTTCCTACAAGTCAATTTTGGGCCACATTTTGGCTCTAATTAATCATGTAAGTTACTTCTCGCCATATTAGAGTCACGTTGCACCTTATAAGAGTCACTTGCCATCAAATATCGGTACAATTAGCATATTAACATAATGTACATGCAATTAGAAATCCTTTTACAACCTCTTAGTGCCACATGCATACGAGTCATTTTTGGTCCACATTTTGGTTCTAATTAACCATGTAAGTTACTTTTCACTATATTAGAGTCATTTTGCACCCTATATGAGTCATTTTCCACAACCTATTTGTATAATTAACATGTTACCATCATAAACATCCAATTTGACACCGTTTTACCACATCTTAGTTCCACTTTCGTACAGGTCAATTTTGTTCAACATTTTGGTTCTAATCAATCATGTAAGTCACTTTTCACCATATTAGAGTCACTTTGCACCCTATAAGAGTCACTTTCCACCATATATACAACAATTGATATGTTAACATCATATACATCTAATTTGACATCCTTTTACCACCTATTAATGCCACTTTCATACAAGTTAATTTTGTTCCACATTTTGGTTCTAATCAACCATGTAAGTCAGTTTTCACCACATTAGAGTCACTTTGCACCCTATAAGAGTCATTTGCCATCATATATTGATACAATTAACATGTTAACATCATGTACATGCAATTAGACATCCTTTAACGTTATCTTGGTACAATTAGAAATCCTTTTACAACCTCTTAGTGCCACATTCATACAAGTCAATGTTCGGCCACATTTTGGTTTTAATTAACCATGTAAGTCACTTTTCACTATATTAGAGTCATTTTGCACCCTATATGAGTCACTTTCCACAACCTATTTGTATAATTAACATGTTAATATCATATACATCCAAATTGACATCGTTTTACCACATCTTAGTTCCACTTTCATACAGGTCAATTTTGTTCCACATTTTGGTTCTAAATCAACAATGTAAGTCACTTTTCACCATATTAGACTCACTTGACACCCTATAAGAGTCACTTGCACCATATATACAATAATTAACATGTTAACATCATGTACATGCAATTAGAAATCCTTTTACAACCTCTTAGTGCCACATTAATACAAGTCAATTTTGGTCCACACTCTGGTTCTAATTAACCATGTACGTCACTTTTCACCATAAGAGTCATTTTGCACCCTATATGAATCACTTTGCACCTTATACCAATCACTTGCCATCATATATTGGTATAATTAACATGTTAACATTGTGTACAAGCAAGTAGAAATCCTTTTACAACCTCTTAGTGCCACATTCATACAAGTCAATTTTGGTCCAAATTTTGGTTCTAATTAACCATGTTAGTCACGTTTCACCATATTAGAGTCACTTTGCACCTTACTTTCCACCATATATACAACAATTAACATGTTAACATCATATATATCCAATTTGACAGCCTTTTACCACCTATTAATGCCACTTTCATACAAGTTAATTGTGTTCCACATTTTGGCTCTAATCAACCATGTAAGTCATTTTTCACCATATTAGAGTCACTTTGC
Source organism: Apium graveolens (assembly GCF_009905375.1). Lineage (NCBI taxonomy): Eukaryota > Viridiplantae > Streptophyta > Magnoliopsida > Apiales > Apiaceae > Apium > Apium graveolens. The sequence continues at coordinate 70,853 of NW_027418878.1, read as the reverse complement.
ACCCTATAAGAGTCACTTGCCACCATATATTAATACAATTAACGTGCTAACATCATGTGCATGCAATTAGACATCCTTTAACCACCTCCTGGTACCCCTTTCCTACAAGTCAATTTTGGGCCACATTTTGGCTCTAATTAATCATGTAAGTTACTTCTCGCCATATTAGAGTCACGTTGCACCTTATACGAGTCACTTGCCATCAAATATTGGTACAATTAGCATGTTAACATAATGTACATGCAATTAGAAATCCTTTTACAACCTCTTAGTGCCACATGCATACGAGTCATTTTTGGTCCACATTTTGGTTCTAATTAACCATGTAAGTTACTTTTCACTATATTAGAGTCATTTTGCACCCTATATGAGTCATTTTCCACAACCTATTTGTATAATTAACATGTTACCATCATAAACATCCAATTTGACACCGTTTTACCACATCTTAGTTCCACTTTAATACAGGTCAATTTTGTTCAACATTTTGGTTCTAATCAATCATGTAAGTCACTTTTCACCATATTAGAGTCACTTTGCACCCTAGAGTCACTTTCCACCATATATACAACAATTGATATGTTAACATCATATACATCTAATTTGACATCCTTTTACCACCTATTAATGCCACTTTCATACAAGTTAATTTTGTTCCACATTTTGGCTCTAATCAACCATGTAAGTCACTTTTCACCACATTAGAGTCACTTTGCACCGTATAAGAGTCACTTGCCATCATATATTGATACAATTAACATGTTAACATCATGTACATGCAATTAGACATCCTTTAACGTAATCTTGGTACAATTAGAAATCCTTTTACAACTTTTTAGTGCCACATTCATACAAGTCAATTTTCGGCCACATTTTGGTTCTAATTAACCATGTAAGTCACTTTTCACTATATTAGAGTCATTTTGCACCCTATATGAGTCACTTTCCACAACCTATTTCTATAATTAACATGTTAACATGATATAAATCCAAATTGACATCGTTTTACCACATCTTAGTTCCACTTTCATACAGGTCAATTTTGTTCCACATTTTGGTTCTAATCAACCATGTAAGTCACTTTTCACCATATTAGACTCACTTGACACCCTATAAGATGTCACTTGCACCATATATACAACAATTAACATGTTAACATCATGTACATGCAATTAGAAATCCTTTTACAACCTTTTAGCACCACATTAATACAAGTCAATTTTGGTCCACATTTTGGTTCTAATTAACCATGTACGTCACTTTTCACCATATTAGAGTCATTTTGCACCCTATATGAATCACTTTGCACCTTATACCAATCACTTGCCATCATATATTGGTACAATTAACATGTTAACATCGTGTACAAGCAATTAGAAATCCTTTTATAACCTCTTAGTGCCACATTGATACAAATCAATTTTGGTCCAAATTTTGGTTCTAATTAACCATGTTAGTCAGTTTTCACCATATTAGAGTCACTTTGCACCTTATAAGAGTCACTTTCCACCATTTATACAACAATTAACATGTTAACATCATATAAATCCAATTTGACAGCCTTTTACCACCTATTAATGCCACTTTCATACAAGTTAATTGTGTTCCACATTTTGGCTCTAATCAACCATGTAAGTCACTTTTCACCATATTAGAGTCACTTTGCACCCTATAAGAGTCACTTGCCACCATATATTGATACAATTAACATGTTAACATCATGTGCATGCAATTAGACATCCTTTAACCACCTCCTGGTACCCCTTTCCTACAAGTCAATTTTGGGCCACATTTTGGCTCTAATTAATCATGTAAGTTACTTCTCACCATATTAGAGTCACGTTGCACCTTATAAGAGTCACTTGCCATCAAATATTGGTACAATTAGCATGTTAATATCATGTACATGCAATTAGAAATCCTTTTACAACCTCTTAGTGCCACATTCATACGAGTCATTTTTGGTCCACATTTTGGTTCTAATTAACCATGTAAGTCACTTTTCACTATATTAGAGTCATTTTGCACCCTATATGAGTCATTTTCCACAACCTATTTGTATAATTAACATGTTACCATCATATACATCCAATTTGACACCGTTTTACCACATCTTAGTTCCACTTTCATACAGGTCAATTTTGTTAAACATTTTGGTTCTAATCAATCATGTAAGTCACTTTTCACCATATTAGAATCACTTTGCACCCTATAAGAGTCACTTTCCACCATATATACAACAATTGATATGTTAACATCATATACATCTAATTTGACATCCTTTTACCACCTATTAATGCCACTTTCATAGAAGTTAATTTTGTTCCACATTTTGGTTCTAATCAACCATGTAAGTCACTTTTCACCACATTAGAGTCACTTTGCACCCTATAAGAGTCACTTGTGTAACGCCCCCAAATCTGGGGTCAGAAGATTTGGTCGTCACTATGAAACCTCAATCCTAAAATAACCTGTTTAATCAAAATTAAATGCCAGCGGAAGATATTTATCATAAATGACCCCAAACTAATCCAAGATCTTTTAAGGTTACAGTTCTAGAAACAAGAATTCCAAATTCCATCAATAAATTTTTCACTTTCTTTTACATTTCTTTACAACAATTCTCAATCTCAAAACTTAACCCGCTAGTATAACTTCGAAAAGAAGTATACTAGGCCCAACTATAAAATACACAATTATAATATAATATAAACAACTTTATACAATAAAACTTACACTAGTCCGTAAACCCTGGACCAACCACCTTCCAAAAGCTTCTTCTTTGCTTCCTCGAATTACGCAGCTAAACAGCGCAAGCTAATCCTCACTGGAGGTTAAATTTGAAAACAGGCAAGTATGAGCGAAAGAAATGCTCAGCAAGTTAATTATAACATATATAGGGTCGTTTTGATATAAAACCGACATCTGCATCAGCGCAGAACATTTAAAAATCATAATTACTGATTCATAAAATTATAGTAGTGGAACCCCAGAATTGATTCCTTAATTGTATTCAAAAACCCTTTTTATATTTTCCAGCGACGTACTTCAGCAATACTTTGAATCATAACGAGAATAAAACTCGTAAAACAGTGTTTACGGAAATATCGTAAACCACAATAACATGAAACAATGATTATGGATTGAATCATAAACTTTACTCAAAACCGAACTCTTGAGATTAATATTTATTTTGTTGTCATATCAAATTAGATATCAATACGAACTTTGATGCTCACAACATTCCATACTGAAGTCAACATCATTCATCTATATTAATACCACCTTTGATATTTAACAACAACGTAAGTATCAGCATAAATCAGAATCTGAATCAAAACCGCACTTTACCATTATTCCAAAATAGAAACAGTTGATAAATCATTCCTTATAAGATTATCAAAAGCAATATAATAATATCGATTGGAACCAAATTATGCACTATGCTGTTCCTGATGATCAGTCATGAAACAACACCGGTATCCCGCAGCCATACCGTTAATATAGGTACTACCCGTATCCCGAAGACATACGGTACCTATAGGGCGCCAGAAAAGGCATAACAAGCCTTGTAAGATATTACACTTCTGTATAATAGCTCACGCTGGACCGGTGCTTTGGCCTCTTACGCAATCAGTAACCATTCAATCTCAAAACCTTTTATTGAAAAGGGGTCATAATACTCGACACCCGAAATAATTTTATTCCCCCATTCACTTGGGCAGGAATACTTGCAACAAAATCATTTTTCTCAAAACCCAAAACATTTGTAAATCTATTCTGAACATAGAATAGCAGAAGAATACTTGCATAAACAAAATTATTTAATTCAGCGATATGTAAAACATTTATCTATTCCGAACAGAGAATAGGGAAAACAATACTTGCATAATATGATTCGAAATAACGTCACTTGAACAATAAGTGAAGTCAGGGGTACTTGCCTTTGGGTTTTTAGCAGTTAGCATACTCGCAATAACGCATCAATTCTGACATTCTGTCTCAAAACATCATCGTCTTCCCTTCCAACACTTTACTGATATGCTGCTCCTGCGATTACTAGAAGTCAGCTACCCAATACCATTCCATCTCATTCTTTATCCAACGTCTTGTCCTGATCAACTCGAAAGATCCGCATCTATAATTAAAATATAGAACTTTAATCATCTAAACGATAATCACTCAACGAACTGCGCGTCAAAATCCTATCGCCTACCCATACGATAGCCCACACATAATTATATCAGCCAAACACAGGAATCTTGACCCACATATGCACATAATTCACATAGCACATAAGCACATAACTCATATATCACATAATTCATATCACATAAGACTCAATTCATCAAAAGGGTCGACTCGGTACGTTTAAAACTGAAATCAGGTCAAAAAATATGATTTATCGATGAATTAACGACTCAGAATCATTCGTAAAGCAAGTGACCTTTCAAAACAAAAGGATTTGGGTCTTGAAAGTATTTTTATTGAAAGCAGAATATTTTTCTGAGTCTATACGCGTTCGTTTCGTATTAAACGGACGAACGGTTGATTTTTTACGAATACAATACGAATAATTCAATTAATAATAGTATTAATTGAATATTTAATACTCTATAGATATTTTTAAAAGCCCAAAATAATTATTAGGAATTATTTGGCTTAATTATAAATAATTATATTTTATTTAACCATTTATAAATAAAATTAATTGATTAAATGAATTAATCAATCAATCAAATCCATAAATAATTAACTAAAATAAATTATAAATAATTAAATCAAATTTGAATTTTTTTTGAAAATAATAAAAGAAAATAATTTTTGGAATTAAAATAATTCAGTTAACTATTTAAAATAATTAACTAAATTAATTTTTGAATTTAAAAACAATTTTTGGAATTTCAAATGAATTTTGAATTATTTTCTGAAAATAATTCCCAGAAACATGTTTTGGAAAGGGGTCATCTTCTTAGATGGATCAAACATCAGCAAAGCACAAGAACACAGCCGGGAAGCTTGAAGAACTCGCCGAAATTTTCCGGAATCCGGCAAGCTTCAACACCTCCGACGAACCCCCGAATTCCACCAAAACATCACGAAAACTTCTGTTTCTCACACCAAACTCGACCAAAATCATTCCAGAAATTGAATGGAAGCAACTACAACATCAAACAATCAAACCCACACAAAAATTGATCAAAACCATCAAGAACAACAAACTTTCCGTCCAAAAATCGATTTAATTCGTTTCTCAACCATAATCGACGTACTATATATCAAAACGATGATAGAAACACGTACAATCTAATCATATCATCACAATCAACAACCAATTAACGTATAACCCAAAATATTGAAAAATACAAACTAACAAAACCAAAAACTCGACTATAGCCCTCCGGCAATAGAACGAACACAAAAATGGTATGGATCGACTTTAAATAACATGTTAAAGCTAATCCTAACATCAAAAACAACCAAAAACTCCTGAAAATCAAGAACCCAATTCGTACAAAAATGATGAACTACGTTTTTTGAGAAGTAATCAACCTTAGTTGATGATTCTGGTATCAAAATAACGGGCTCGAAGAGAGCTTCGATTCGACTACTAGATCGTCAAAAATGGAGCAACGGATCTCCAGATATCGCAAGATTAAGATCAAGAATGGATTGAAACCTCCAAGAATAAGTTCTTCATTTTTGTTTTTAATAAACATAAAAATGAAATAAAAGAATAAATGGGCTATTTATATTTTCTGAAAAATAAATACCCCAAAATCAATTTAGGGTGTTTTTATTCCCTAATTAAAATAATTAAGTCCCAAAATTATAATTACGGGGAATAATTTTAAAAATAGTAAGATGTAAAATTCGTATCAAAATTTCCCAAAAATTGTGAATATTTCAAAATTGTAGAAATACTGGGTATTTGAAATATGATTGATTTTATAAAAATAAAAACACAAATTTTGTAGGGTTTGACGTTCCGGTGGGGTCCTGGTTCATTAATTTTTAAAACACAGAGACGATTCCCAAATTAACAGAAAACCCCGAATACCCATAAAATACAACCAGACTCACATAAAACGAGTAACGTAAGTAACCACGCGTATAATTTGCGGATCGATTCATATAAATACATTTTAAACACGTAACACGTATCATATTGGATCATATAGGATTCAAATATAGGTTACTTAGCCACTAAGTAATTATTAATACGATACAATTTAATATCAGATTTGGATAATTCTCAAAACTGGGCTTCTTATAAAATACCTTATACGAAAATAATGTAAAATTATCCCGTCTCTCGAGAATACGGGTTTTATTGATTACCGAAATAACTATCGTATCGAAAATTTTGCGTCGGCCACACACGGGTCAAACCGTAATCCGGATTGAAAAAGTCAAAATACGGAAAATGTCTGGAATTACCAGATTAGGTTAGGAAGGAGTTTTCGGAAGAGTTTCGGGTTGTAAAAACGTAAAAACGGTTGAAGTTGAATGATTCTCGGCTTTATAAAATAATTTTGGTAATTACTAAGAAAATAATTAATAATTCATAAATCAATATAAAATCATATAACAGTCCAAAAATTACCAGAAAAATATCACAATTATCCATAATTTATTCTGAACATATAAAAATTCAAATATTCAAATAATGTCACATATAAACACCCAAACATCAATTCCAATTATCAGATAATTCACCAAAATTTACAAAAAATCACATAAACAATTCTAGATAATAATAATAATAAAATTTGAAAATATGGGATATTACAACTTGCCATCATATATTGATACAATTAATATGTTAACATCATGTACATGCAATTAGAAATCCTTTAACGTTATCTTGGTACAATTAGAAATCCTTTTACAACCTCTTAGTGCCACATTCATACAAGTCAATGTTCGGCCACATTTTGGTTTTAATTAACCATGTAAGTCACTTTTCACTATATTAGAGTCATTTTGCACCCTATATGAGTCACTTTCCACAACCTATTTGTATAATTAACATGTTAACATCATATACATCCAAATTGACATCGTTTTACCGCATCTTAGTTCCACTTTCATACAGGTCAATTTTGTTCCACATTTTGGTTCTAATCAACAATGTAAGTCACTTTTCACCATATTAGACTCACTTGACACCCTATAAGAGTCACTTGCACCATATATACAACAATTAACATGTTAACATCATGTACATGCAATTAGAAATCCTTTTACAACCAAGTGCCACATTAATACAAGTCAATTTTGGTCCACACTCTAGTTCTAATTAACCATGTACGTCACTTTTCACCATAAGAGTCATTTTGCACCCTATATGAATCACTTTGCACCTTATACCAATCACTTGCCATCATATATTGGTATAATTAACATGTTAACATCGTGTACAAGCAAGTAGAAATCGTTTTACAACCTCTTAGTGTCACATTCGTACAAGTCAATTTTGGTCCAAATTTTGGTTCTAATTAACCATGTTAGTCACTTTTCACCATATTAGAGTCACTTTGCACCTTATAAGTCACTTTCCACCATATATACAATAATTAACATGTTAACATCATATATATCCAATTTGACAGCCTTTTACCACCTATTAATGCCACTTTCATACAAGTTAATTGTGTTCCATATTTTGGCTCTAATCAACCATGTAAGTCATTTTTCACCATATTAGAGTCACTTTGCACCCTATAAGAGTCACTTGCCACCATATATTGATACAATTAACATGCTAACATCATGTGCATGCAATTAGACATCCTTTAACCACCTCCTGGTACCCCTTTCCTACAAGTCAATTTTGGGCCACATTTTGGCTCTAATTAATCATGTAAGTTACTTCTCGCCATATTAGAGTCACGTTGCACCTTATAAGAGTCACTTGCCATCAAATATTGGTACAATTAGCATGTTAACATAATGTACATGCAATTAGAAATCCTTTTACAACCTCTTAGTGCCACATGCATACGAGTCATTTTTGGTCCACATTTTGGTTCTAATTAACCATGTAAGTTACTTTTCACTATATTAGAGTCATTTTGCACCCTATATGAGTCATTCTCCACAACCTATTTGTATAATTAACATGTTACCATCATAAACATCCAATTTGACACCGTTTTACCACATCTTAGTTCCACTTTCATACAGGTCAATTTTGTTCAACATTTTGGTTCTAATCAATCATTAAGTCACTTTTCACCATATTAGAGTCACTTTGCACCCTATAAGAGTCACTTTCCACCATATATACAAAAATTGATATGTTAACATCATATACATCTAATTTGACATCCTTTTACCACCTATTAATGCCACTTTCATACAAGTTAATTTTGTTCCACATTTTGGCTCTAATCAACCATGTAAGTCACTTTTCACCACATTAGAGTCACTTTGCACCCTATAAGAGTCACTTGCCATCATATATTGATACAATTAACATGTTAACATCATGTACATGCAATTAGACATCCTTTAACGTAATCTTGGAACAATTAGAAATCCTTTTACAACTTCTTAGTGCCACATTCATACAAGTCAATTTTTGGCCACATTTTGGTTCTAATTAACCATTTAAGTCACTTTTCACTATATTAGAGTCATTTGGCACCCTATATGAGTCACTTTCCACCATATATACAACAATTAACATGTTAACATCATATAAATCCAATTTGACAGCCTTTTACCACCTATTAATGCCACTTTCATACAAGTTAATTGTGTTCCACATTTTGGCTCTAATCAACCATGTAAGTCACTTTTCACCATATTAGAGTCACTTTGCACACTATAAGAGTCACTTGCCACCATATATTGATACAATTAACATGTTAACATCATGTGCATGCAATTAGACATCCTTTAACCACATCCTGGTACCCCTTTCCTACAAGTCAATTTTGGGCCACATTTTGGCTCTAATTAATCATGTAAGTTACTTCTCACCATATTAGAGTCACGTTGCACCTTATAAGAGTCACTTGCCATCAAATATTGGTACAATTAGCATGTTAACATCATGTACATGCAATTAGAAATCCATTTACAACCTCTTAGTGCCACATTCATACGAGTCATTTTTGGTCCACATTTTGGTTCTAATTAACCATGTAAGTCACTTTTCACTATATTAGAGTCATTTTGCACCCTATATGAGTCATTTTCCTCAACCTATTTGTATAATTAACATGTTACCATCATATACATCCAATTTGACACCATTTTACCACGTCTTAGTTCCACTTTCATACAGGTCAATTTTGTTCAACATTTTGGTTCTAATCAATCATGTAAGTCACTTTTCACCATATTAGAATCACTTTGCACCCTATAAGAGTCACTTTCCACCATATATACAACAATTGATATGTTAACATCATATACATCTAATTTGACATCCTTTTATCACCTATTAATGCCACTTTCATACAAATTAATTTTGTTCCACATTTTGGTTCTAATCAACCATGTAAGTCACTTTTCATCACATTAGAGTCACTTTGCACCCTATAAGAGTCACTTGCCATCATATATTGATACAATTAACATATTAACATCATGTACATGCAATTATACATCCTTTAACGTTATCTTGGTACAATTAGAAATCCTTTTACAACCTCTTAGTGCCACATTCATACAAGTCAATTTTCGGCCACATTTTGGTTTTAATTAACCATGTAAGTCACTTTTCACTATATTAGAGTCATTTCGCACCCTATATGAGTCACTTTCCACAACCTATTTGTATAATTAACATGTTAACATCATATACATCCAAATTGACATCGTTTTACCACATCTTAGTTCCACTTTCATACAGGTCAATTTTGTTCCACATTTTGGTTCTAATCAACAATGTAAGTCACTTTTCACCATATTAGACTCACTTGACACCCTATAAGAGTCACTTCCACCATATATACAACAATTAACATGTTAACATCATGTACATGCAATTAGAAATCCTTTTACAACCTCTTAGTGCCACATTAATACAAGTTAATTTTGGTCCACACTCTGGTTCTAATTAACCATGTACGTCACTTTTCACCATGAGAGTCATTTTGCACCCTATATGAATCACTTTGCACCTTATAACAATCACTTGCCATCATATATTGGTATAATTAACATGTTAACATCGTGTACAAGCAAATAGAAATCCTTTTACAACCTCTTAGTGCCACATTCATACAAGTCAATTTTGGTCCAAATTTTGGTTCTAATTAACCATGTTAGTCACTTTTCACCATATTAGAGTCACTTTGCACCTTATAAGAGTCACTTTCCACCATATATACAACAATTAACATGTTAACATCATATATATCCAATTTGACAGCCTTTTACCACCTATTAATGCTACTTTCATACAAGTTAATTGTGTTCCACATTTTGGCTCTAATCAACCATGTAAGTCATTTTTCACCATATTAGAGTCACTTTGCACCCTATAAGAGTCACTTGCCACCATATATTGATACAATTAACATGCTAACATCATGTGCATGCAATTAGACATCCTTTAACCACCTCCTGGTACCCCTTTCCTACAAGTCAATTTTGGGCCACATTTTGGCTCTAATTAATCATGTAAGTTACTTCTCGCCATATTAGAGTCACGTTGCACCTTATAAGAGTCATTTTTGGTCCACATTTTGGTTCTAATTAACCATGTAAGTTACTTTTCACTATATTAGAGTCATTTTGCACCCTATATGAGTCATTCTCCACAACCTATTTGTATAATTAACATGTTACCATCATAAATATCCAATTTGACACCGTTTTACCACATCTTAGTTCCACTTTCATACAGGTCAATTTTGTTCAACATTTTGGTTCTAATCAATCATGTAAGTCACTTTTCACCATATTAGAGTCACTTTGCACCCTATAAGAGTCACTTTCCACCATATATACAACAATTGATATGTTAACATCATATACATCTAATTTGACATCCTTTTACCACCTATTAATGCCACTTTCATACAAGTTAATTTTGTTCCACATTTTGGCTCTAATCAACCATGTACGTCACTTTTCACCACATTAGAGTCACTTTGCACCCTATAAGAGTCACTTGCCATCATATATTGATACAATTAACATGTTAACATCATGTACATGCAATTAGACATCCTTTAACGTAATTTTGGTACAATTAGAAATCCTTTTACAACCTCTTAGTGCCACATTCATACAAGTCAATTTTCGGCCACATTTTGGTTTTAATTAACCATGTAAGTCACTTTTCACTATATTAGAGTCATTTTGCACCCTATATGAGTCACTTTCCACAACCTATTTGTATAATTAACATGTTAACATCATATACATCCAAATTGACATCGTTTTACCACATCTTAGTTCCACTTTCATACAGGTCAATTTTGTTCCATATTTTGGTTCTAACCATATAAGTCACTTTTCACCATATTAGACTCACTTGACACCCTATAAGAGTCACTTGCACCATATATACAACAATTAATATGTTAACATCATGTACATGCAATTAGAAATCCTTTTACAACCTCTTAGTGCCACATTAATACAAGTCAATTTTGGTCCACATTTTGGTTCTAATTAACCATGTAAGTCACTTTTCACCATATTAGAGTCATTTTGCACCCTATATGAATCACTTTGCACGTTATACCAATCACTTGCCATCATATATTGGTACAATTAACATGTTAACATCGTGTACAAGCAATTAGAAATCCTTTTACTACCTCTTAGTGCCACATTCATACAGGTCAATTTTGGTCCAAATTTTGGTTCTAATTAACCATGTTAGTCACTTTTCACCATATTAGAGTCACTTTGCACCTTATAAGAGTCACTTTCCACCATATATACAACAATTAACATGTTAACATCATATATATCCAATTTGATAGCCTTTTACCACCTATTAATGCCACTTTCATACAAGTTAATTGTGTTCCACATTTTGGCTCTAATCAACCATGTAAGTCATTTTTCACCATATTAGAGTCACTTTGCACCCTATAAGAGTCACCTGCCACCATATATTGATACAATTAACATGTTAACATCATGTGCATGCAATTAGACATCCTTTAACCACCTCCTGGTACCCCTTTCCAACAAGTCAATTTTGGGCCACATTTTGGTTCTAATTAATCATGTAAGTTACTTCTCACCATATTAGAGTCACGTTGCACCTTATAAGAGTCACTTGCCATCAAATATTGGTACAATTAGCATGTTAACATCCTGTACATGCAATTAGAAATCCTTTTACAACCTCTTAGTGCCACATTCATACGAGTCATTTTTGGTCCACATTTTGGTTCTAATTAACCATGTAAGTCACTTTTCACTATATTAGAGTCATTTTGCACCCTATATGAGTCATTTTCCTCAACCTATTTGTATAATTAACATGTTACCATCATATACATCCAATTTGACACCATTTTACCACGTCTTAGTTCCACTTTCATACAGGTCAATTTTGTTCAACATTTTGGTTCTAATCAATCATGTAAGTCACTTTTCACCATATTAGAATCACTTTGCACCCTATAAGAGTCACTTTCCACCATATATACAACAATTGATATGTTAACATCATATACATCTAATTTGACATCCTTTTATCACCTATTAATGCCACTTTCATACAAATTAATTTTGTTCCACATTTTGGTTCTAATCAACCATGTAAGTCACTTTTCATCACATTAGAGTCACTTTGCACCCTATAAGAGTCACTTGCCATCATATATTGATACAATTAACATATTAACATCATGTACATGCAATTATACATCCTTTAACGTTATCTTGGTACAATTAGAAATCCTTTTACAACCTCTTAGTGCCACATTCATACAAGTCAATTTTCGGCCACATTTTGGTTTTAATTAACCATGTAAGTCACTTTTCACTATATTAGAGTCATTTCGCACCCTATATGAGTCACTTTCCACAACCTATTTGTATAATTAACATGTTAACATCATATACATCCAAATTGACATCGTTTTACCACATCTTAGTTCCACTTTCATACAGGTCAATTTTGTTCCACATTTTGGTTCTAATCAACAATGTAAGTCACTTTTCACCATATTAGACTCACTTGACACCCTATAAGAGTCACTTCCACCATATATACAACAATTAACATGTTAACATCATGTACATGCAATTAGAAATCCTTTTACAACCTCTTAGTGCCACATTAATACAAGTTAATTTTGGTCCACACTCTGGTTCTAATTAACCATGTACGTCACTTTTCACCATGAGAGTCATTTTGCACCCTATATGAATCACTTTGCACCTTATAACAATCACTTGCCATCATATATTGGTATAATTAACATGTTAACATCGTGTACAAGCAAATAGAAATCCTTTTACAACCTCTTAGTGCCACATTCATACAAGTCAATTTTGGTCCAAATTTTGGTTCTAATTAACCATGTTAGTCACTTTTCACCATATTAGAGTCACTTTGCACCTTATAAGAGTCACTTTCCACCATATATACAACAATTAACATGTTAACATCATATATATCCAATTTGACAGCCTTTTACCACCTATTAATGCTACTTTCATACAAGTTAATTGTGTTCCACATTTTGGCTCTAATCAACCATGTAAGTCATTTTTCACCATATTAGAGTCACTTTGCACCCTATAAGAGTCACTTGCCACCATATATTGATACAATTAACATGCTAACATCATGTGCATGCAATTAGACATCCTTTAACCACCTCCTGGTACCCCTTTCCTACAAGTCAATTTTGGGCCACATTTTGGCTCTAATTAATCATGTAAGTTACTTCTCGCCATATTAGAGTCACGTTGCACCTTATAAGAGTCATTTTTGGTCCACATTTTGGTTCTAATTAACCATGTAAGTTACTTTTCACTATATTAGAGTCATTTTGCACCCTATATGAGTCATTCTCCACAACCTATTTGTATAATTAACATGTTACCATCATAAATATCCAATTTGACACCGTTTTACCACATCTTAGTTCCACTTTCATACAGGTCAATTTTGTTCAACATTTTGGTTCTAATCAATCATGTAAGTCACTTTTCACCATATTAGAGTCACTTTGCACCCTATAAGAGTCACTTTCCACCATATATACAACAATTGATATGTTAACATCATATACATCTAATTTGACATCCTTTTACCACCTATTAATGCCACTTTCATACAAGTTAATTTTGTTCCACATTTTGGCTCTAATCAACCATGTACGTCACTTTTCACCACATTAGAGTCACTTTGCACCCTATAAGAGTCACTTGCCATCATATATTGATACAATTAACATGTTAACATCATGTACATGCAATTAGACATCCTTTAACGTAATTTTGGTACAATTAGAAATCCTTTTACAACCTCTTAGTGCCACATTCATACAAGTCAATTTTCGGCCACATTTTGGTTTTAATTAACCATGTAAGTCACTTTTCACTATATTAGAGTCATTTTGCACCCTATATGAGTCACTTTCCACAACCTATTTGTATAATTAACATGTTAACATCATATACATCCAAATTGACATCGTTTTACCACATCTTAGTTCCACTTTCATACAGGTCAATTTTGTTCCATATTTTGGTTCTAACCATATAAGTCACTTTTCACCATATTAGACTCACTTGACACCCTATAAGAGTCACTTGCACCATATATACAACAATTAATATGTTAACATCATGTACATGCAATTAGAAATCCTTTTACAACCTCTTAGTGCCACATTAATACAAGTCAATTTTGGTCCACATTTTGGTTCTAATTAACCATGTAAGTCACTTTTCACCATATCGGAGTCATTTTGCACCCTATATGAATCACTTTGCACGTTATACCAATCACTTGCCATCATATATTGGTACAATTAACATGTTAACATCGTGTACAAGCAATTAGAAATCCTTTTACTACCTCTTAGTGCCACATTCATACAGGTCAATTTTGGTCCAAATTTTGGTTCTAATTAACCATGTTAGTCACTTTTCACCATATTAGAGTCACTTTGCACCTTATAAGAGTCACTTTCCACCATATATACAACAATTAACATGTTAACATCATATATATCCAATTTGATAGCCTTTTACCACCTATTAATGCCACTTTCATACAAGTTAATTGTGTTCCACATTTTGGCTCTAATCAACCATGTAAGTCATTTTTCACCATATTAGAGTCACTTTGCACCCTATAAGAGTCACCTGCCACCATATATTGATACAATTAACATGTTAACATCATGTGCATGCAATTAGACATCCTTTAACCACCTCCTGGTACCCCTTTCCAACAAGTCAATTTTGGGCCACATTTTGGTTCTAATTAATCATGTAAGTTACTTCTCACCATATTAGAGTCACGTTGCACCTTATAAGAGTCACTTGCCATCAAATATTGGTACAATTAGCATGTTAACATCCTGTACATGCAATTAGAAATCCTTTTACAACCTCTTAGTGCCACATTCATACGAGTCATTTTTGGTCCACATTTTGGTTCTAATTAACCATGTAAGTCACTTTTCACTATATTAGAGTCATTTTGCACCCTATATGAGTCATTTTCCACAACCTATTTGTATAATTAACATGTTACCATCATAAACATCCAATTTGACACCGTTTTACCACATCTTAGTCCACTTTCATAAAGGTCAATTTTGTTCAACATTTTGGTTCTAATCAATCATGTAAGTCACTTTTCACCATAGTAGAGTCACTTTGCACCCTATAAGAGTCACTTTCCACCATATATACAACAATTGATATGTTAACATCATATTTTGACATCCTTTTACCACCTTTTAATGCCACTTTCATACAAATTAATTTTGTTCCACATTTTGGCTCTAATCAACCATGTAAGTCACTTTTCACCACATTAGAGTCACTTTGCACCCTATAAGAGTCACTTGCCATCATATATTGATACAATTAACATGTTAACATCATGTACATGCAATTAGACATCCTTTAACGTAATCTTGGTACAATTAGTAATCCTTTTACAACCTCATAGTGCCACATTCATACTAGTCAATTTTCAGCCACATTTTCGTTCTAATTACCATGTAAGTCACTTTTCACTATATTAGAGTCATTTTGCACCCTATATGAGTCACTTTCCACAACCTATTTGTATATTTAACATGTTAACATCATATACATCCAAATTGACATCGTTTTACCACATCTTAGTTCCACTTTCATACAGGTCAATTTTGTTCCACATTTTGGTTATAATCTACCATATATTGATACAATTAACATGTATACATCCAAGTTGACATCCTTTTACCACCTATTAATGCCACTTTCATACAAGTTAATTTTGTTCCACATTTTGGCTCTAATCAACCATGTAAGTCACTTTTCACCATATTAGAGTCACTTTGCACCCTATAAGAGTCACTTGCCACCATATATTGATACAATTAACATGTTAAAATCATGTACATGCAATTAGACATCCTTTAACCACATCTTGGTACCCCTTTCTTACAAGTCAATTTTGGGCCACATTTTGGCTCTAATCAAACTTGTAAGTGACTTCTCACAATATTAGAGTCACTTTGTACCATATAAGAGTCACTTGCCATCATTTATTGGCACAAGTAACATGTTAACATCATGTACATGTAATTAGAAATCCTTTTATCACCTCTTAGTACCAATTCATACAAGTCAATTTTGGTCCTAATTAACCATGTAAGTAACTTTTCACCATATTAGAGTCATTTTGCACCCTATACGAGTCACTTTCCACAAAATATTTGTACAATTAACATTTAACATCATATACATCCGATTTGACATCCTTTTACCACATCTTAATTCCGCTTTCATACAGGTCAATTTTGGTCAATATTTTGGTTCTAATCAACCATGCAAGTCACTTTTCACCATATTAGAGTCACTTTGCACCCTATAAGAGTCACTTTCCTCCATATATACAACAATTGATATGTTAATATCATATACATCTAATTTGACATCCTTTTACCACCTGTTAATGTCACTTTCATAAAAGTTAATTTTGTTCCACATTTTGGCTCTAATCAACCATGTAAGTCACTTTTCACTATATTATAGTCACTTTGCACCCTATAAGTAAGAGTCACTTGCTACCATATATTGATACAATTAACATGTTAACATCATGTACATGCAATTAGACATCCTTTAACCACATCTTGGTACCCCTTTCTTACAAGTCAATTATGGGCCACATATTGGCTCTAATCAAACATGTAAGTGACTTCTCACAATATTAGAGTCACTTTGCACCTTATAAGAGTCACTTGCCATCATATATTGGTACAATTAACATGTTAACATCATGTACATGCAATTAGAAATCCTTTTACAACCTCTTAGTGCCACATTCATACAAGTCAATTTTCGGCCACATTTTGGTTTTAATTAACCATGTAAGTCACTTTTCACTATATTAGAGTCATTTCGCACCTATATACATCCAATTTGACACCGTTTTACCACATCTTCTTAGTTCCACTCTCATAGATATCAATTTTGTCCCACATTTTGGTTCTAATCAACCATGTAAGTCACTTTTCACCATATTAGATTCACTTTGCAACCTATAAGAGTCACTTTCCACCATATATATAACAATTGACATGTTAACATCATATACATCTAATTTGACTTCCTTTTACCACCCATTAATGCCACTTTCATAAAAGTTAATTTTGTTCCACATTTTGGCTCTAATCAACCATGTAAGTCACTTTTCACCATATTAGAGTCACTTTGCACCCTATAAGAGTCACTTGCCACCATATATTGATACAATTAACATGTTAACATCATGTATATGTAATTAGACATCCTTTAACCACCTCTTGGTACCCCTTTCTTACAAGTCAATTTTGGGCCACATTTTGGCTCTAATCAATACTGTAAGTTACTTCTCACCATATTAGAGTCACTTTGCACCTTGTAAGAGTCACTTGCCATCAAATATTGGTACAATTAACATGTTAACATCATGTACATGCAATTAGAAATCCTTTTACAACCTCTTAGTGTCACATTCATACAAGTCAATTTTGGTCCACATTTTGGTTCTAATTGACCATGTTAGTCACTTTTCACCATATTAGAGTCACTTTACACCCTATAAGAGTCACTTTCCACCATATATACAACAATCAATACTATAAGTTAACATCATGTACATGCAATTAGACATCATTTAACCACCTCTTTGTACCCCTTTCTTACAAGTTAATTTTGGGCCATATTTTGGCTCCAATCAAACATGTAAGTGACTTCTCATAATATTAGAGTCACTTTGCACCTTAAAAGAGTCACTTGCATCATATATTGGTAAAATTAACATGTTAACATCATGTACATGCAATTAGAAATTCTTTTACCAACTCTTAGTGCCACATTCATACAAGTCAATTTTGGTCCACATTTTGGTTCTAATTAACTATGTAAGTCACTTTTCACCATATTAGAGTCATTTTGTACCCTATATACATCCAATTTGACACCGTTTTACCACATCTTCTTAGTTCCACTCTCATAGATGTCAATTTTGTTCAACATTTTGGTTCTAATCAACCATGTGAGTCACTTTTCACCATATCAGAGTCACTTTACACCCTATAAGAGTCACTTTCCACCATATATACAACAATTGATTTGTTAATATCATATACATCTAATTTGACATCATTTTACCACCTATTAATGCCACTTTCATACAAGTTAATTTTGTTCCACATTTTGGCTCTAATCAACCATGTAAGTCACTTTTCACCATATTAGAGTCACTTTGAACCCTATAACAGTCACTTACCACCATATATTGAAACATTTAACATGTTAACATCATGTACATGCAATTAGAAATCCTTTTACCACCTCTTAGTGCTACATTCATACAAGTCAATTTTGGTCCACATTTTGGTTCTAATTAACCATATAAGTCACTTTTCACCATATTAGAGTCATTTTGCACCCTATATGAGTCACTTTCCACCAAATATTTGTACAATTAACATGTTAACATCATATACATCCGATTTGTCATCCTTTTACCACCTCTTAATTTCGCTTTCATACATGTCAATTTTGTCCCATATTTTGGTTCTAATCAACCGTGTAAGTCACTTTTCACCATATTAGATTGACTTTGCAACCTATAAAAGTCACTTTCCACCATATAACAATTGACATGTTAACATCATATACATCTAATTTGACATTCTTTTACCACCTATTAATGCCACTTTCATACAAGTTAATATTGTTCCACATTTTGGCTCTAATCAACCATGTAAGTCACTTTTCACCATATTAGAGTCACTTTGCATCCTATAAGAGTCACTTGCCACCATATATTGATACAATTAACATGTTAACATCATGTATATGCAATTAGACATCCTTTAACCGCCTCTTGGTACCCCTTTCTTACAAGTCAATTTTGGGCCACATTTTGGCTCTAATCAATACTATAAGTTACTTCTCACCATATTAGAGTAACTTTGCACCTTGTAAGAGTCACTTGCCATCAAATATTGGTACAATTAACATGTTAACATCATGTACATGCAATTAGAAATCCTTTTACAACTTCTTAGTGCCACATTCATACAAGTCAATTTTGGTCCACATTTTGGTTATAATTAACCATGTTAGTCACTTTTCACCATATTAGAGTCACGTTGCACCCTATAAGAGTCACTTTCCACCATATATACAACAATTGATATGTTAACACCATATACATCTAATTTGACATCATTTTACCACCTATTAATGCAACTTTCATATAAGTTAATTTCGTTCACATTTTGGCTCTAATCAACCATGTAAGTCACTTTTCATCATATTAGAGTCACTTTGCACCTTATAAGAGTCACTTGCCACCATATATTGATACAATTAAAATGTTAACATCCTGTACATGCAATGAGAAAAACTTTTACCACCTCTTAGTGCCACATTCATACAAGTCAATTTTGGTCCACATTTTGGTTCTAATTAACCATGTAAGTCACTTTTCACCATATTAGAGTCATTTTGCACCCTATATGAGTCACTTTCCACCAAATATTTGTACAATTAACATGTTAACATCATATACTTCACTTAGCAAAAAAAAAAAAATTAACATCATATACATCCGATTTGACATCCTTTTACCACCTCTTAATTTCGCTTTCATACATGTCAATTTTGTCCCACATTTTGGTTCTAATCAACCATGTAAGTTACTTTTCACCATATTAGATTCACTTTGCAACCTATAAGAGTCACTTTCCACCATATATATAACAATTGACATGTTAACATCATATACATCTAATTTGACTTCCTTTTACCACCAATTAATGCCACTTTCATACAAGTTAATTTTGTTCCACATTTTGGCTCTAATCAAACATGTAAGTCACTTTTCACCATATTAGAGTCACTTTGCACCCTATAAGAGTCACTTGCCACCATATATTGATACAATTAACATGTTAACATCATGTATATGCAATTAGACATCCTTTAACCATCTCTTGGTACCCCTTTCTTACAAGTCAATTTTGGGCCACATTTTGGCTCTAATCAATACTGTAAGTTACTTCTCACTATATTAGAGTCACTTTGCACCTTGTAAGAGTCACGTGCCATCAAATATTGGTACAATTAACATGTTAACATCATGTACATGCAATTAGAAATCATTTTACAACCTCTTAGTGCCACATTCATACAAGTCAATTTTGGTCCACATTTTGGTTTTAATTAACCGTGTTAGTCACTTTTCACCATATTAGAGTCACTTTGCACCCTATAAGAGTCACTTTCCACCATATATATAACAATTGACATGTTAACATCATATACATCTAATTTGACATCCTTTTACCACCTATTAATGCCACTTTCATACAAGTTAATTTTGTTCCACATTTTGACTCTAATCTACCATGTAAGTCACTTTTCACCATATAAGAGTCACTTTGCACCCTATAAGAGTCACTTGTTACCATATATTGATACAATTAACATGTTAACATCATGTACATGCAAATAGACATCCTTTAACCACATCTTGGTACCCCTTTCTTACAAAGTCAATTTTGGGCCACATTTTGGCTCTAATCAATCATGTCAGTTACTTCTCACCATATTAGAGTCACTTTGCACCTTATAAGAGTCACTTGACATCAAATATTGGTACAATTAACATGTTAACATCATTTACATGCATTTAGAAATGCTTTTACAACCTCTTAATGCCACATTCATACAAGTCAATTTTGGTCCAGATTTTGGTTCTAATTAACCATGTTAGTCACTTTTCACATTATTAGAGTCACTTTGCACCCTAAAAGAGTCACTTTCCACCATATATACAAAAATTGATATGTTAACATCATATACATGTAATTTGACATCCTTTTACCACATATTAAGACAACTTTCATACAAGTTAATTTTGTTCCTTTTTTTGGCTCTAATCAACCATGTAAGTCACTTTTCACCATATTAGGGTCACTTTGCACCCTATAAGAGTCACTTGCCACCATATATTGATACAATTAACAAGTTAACGTCTTGTACATGCAATTAGACATCATTTTACCACCTCTTTGTACCCCATTCTTACAAGTCAATTTTGGGCCATATTTTGGCTCCAATCAAACATGTAAGTGACTTCTCATAATATTAGAGTCACTTTGCACCTTAAAAGAGTCACTTGCCATCATATATTGGTAAAATTAACATGTTAACATCATGTACATGCAATTAGAAATTCTTTTACCGACTCTTAGTGCCACATTCAAACAGGTCAATTTTGGTCCACATTTTGGTTCTAATTAACTATGTAAGTCACTTTTCACCATATTAGAGTCATTTTGCACCCTATATGAGTCACTTTCCACCAAATATTTGTACAATTAACATGTTAACATCATATACATCCGATTTGACATCATTTTACCACCTCTTAATTTCGCTTTCATACATGTCAATTTTGTCCCACATTTTGGTTCTAATCAACCATATAAGTCACTTTTCACCAAATTAGATTCACTTTGCAACCTATAAGAGTCACTTTCCACCATATATATAACAATTGACATGTTAAGATCATATACATCTAATTTGACTTCCTTTTACCACCTATTAATGCCACTTTCATACAAGTTAATTTTGTTCCACATTTTGGCTCTAATCAACCATGTAAGTCACTTTTCACCATATTAGAGTCACTTTGCACCCTATAAGAGTCACTTGCCACCATATATTGATACAATTAACATGTTAACATCATGTATATGCAATTAGACATCCTTTAACCACCTCTTGGTACCCCTTTCTTACAAGTCAATTTTGGGCCACATTTTGGCTCTAATCAATACTGTAAGTTACTTCTCACCATATTAGAGTCACTTTGCACCTTGTAAGAGTCACTTGCCATCAAATATTGGTACAATTAACATGTTAACATCATGTACATGCAATTAGAAATCCTTTTACAACCTCTTAGTGCCACATTCATACAAGTCAATTTTGGTCCACATTTTGGTTCTAATTGACCATGTTAGTCACTTTTCACCATATTAGAGTCACTTTGCACCCTATAAGAGTCACTTTCTACCATATATACAACAATTGATATCTTAACATCATATACATCTAATTTGACATCCTTTTATCACCTATTAATGCCACTTTCATACAAGTTAATTTTGTTCCACATTTTGGCTCTAATCGACCATGTAAGTCACTTTTGACCATATTAGAGTCACTTTGCATCCTATAAGAGTCACTTGCCACCATATATTGATACAATTAACATGTTAACATCCTGTACATGCAATTAGAAATCCTTTTACCACCACTTACTGCCACATTCATACAAGTCAATTTTGGTCCACATTTTGGTTCTAATTAATCATGTAAGTCACTTTTCACCATATTAGAGTCATTTTCACCCTATATGAGTCACTTTCCACCAAATATTTGTACAATTAACATGTTAACATCATATAATCCGATTTGACATCCTTTTACCACCTCTTAATTTCGCTTTCATACATGTCAATTTTGTCCCACATTTTGGTTCTAATCAACCGTGTAAGTCACTTTTCACCATATTAGATTCACTTTGCAACCTATAAGAGTCACTTTCCACCATATATATAACAATTTACATGTTAAGATCATATACATCTAATTTGACTTCCTTTTACCACCCATTAATGCCACTTTCATACAAGTTAATTTTGTTCCACATTTTGGCTCTAATCAACCATGTAAGTCACTTTTCACCATATTAGAGTCACTTTGCACCCTATAAGAGTCCCTTGCCACCATATATTGATACAATTAACATGTTAACATCATGTATATGCAATTAGACATCCTTTAACCACCTCTTGGTACACCTTTCTTACAAGTCAATTTTGGGCCACATTTTGGCTCTAATCAATACTGTAAGTTACTTCTCACCATATTAGAGTCACTTTGCACCTTGTAAGAGTCACTTGCAATCAAATATTGGTACAATTAACATGTTAACATCATGTACATGCAATTAGAAATTCTTTTACAACCTCTTAGTGCCACATTCATACAAGTCAATTTTGGTCCACATTTTGGTTCTAATTAACCATGTTAGTCACTTTTCACCATATTAGAGTCACTTTGCAACCTATAAGAGTCACTTTCCACCATTTATACAACAATTGATATGTTAACATCATATACATCTAATTTGACATCATTTTACCACCTATTAATGCCACTTTCGTACAAGTAAATTTCGTTCCACATTTTGGCTCTAATCAACCATGTAAGTCACTTTTCACCATATTAGAGTCACTTTGCACCCTATAAGAGTCACTTGCCACCATATATTGATACAATTAACATGTTACCATACTATACATGCAATGAGAAATCCTTTTACCAACTCTTAGTGCCACATTCATACAAGTCAATTTTGGTCCACATTTTGGTTCTAATTAACCATGTAAGTCGCTTTTCACCATATTAGAGTCATTTTGCACCCTATATGAGTCACTTTCCACCAAATATTTGTACAATTAACATGTTAACATCATATACATCCGATTTAACATCCTTTTACCACCTCTTAATTTCGCTTTCAACATGTCAATTTTGTCCCACATTTTGGTTCTAATCAACCATGTAAGTCACTTTTCACCATATTAGATTCACTTTGCAACCTATAAGAGTCACTTTCCACCATATATATAACAATTGACATGTTACCATCATATACATCTAATTTGACATCCTTTTACCACCTATTAATGCCACTTTCATACAAGTTAATTTGGTTCCACATTTTGGCTCTAATCAACCATGTAAGTCACTTTTCACCATATTAGAGCCACTTTGCACCCTATGAGAGTCACTTGCCACCATATATTGTTACAATAAACATCTAAACATCATGTATATGCAATTAGACTTCCCTTAACCACCTCTTGGTACCCCTTTCTTACAAGTAAATTTTGGGCCACATTTTGGCTCTAATCAATACTGTAAGTTACTTCTCACAATATTAGAGTTATTTTGCACCTTGTAAGAGTCACTTGCCATCAAATATTGGTACAATTAACATGTTAACATCATGTGCATGCAATTAGAAATCCTTTTACAACCTCTTAGTGTCACATTCATACAAGTCAATTTTGGTCCACATTTTGGTTCTAATTGACCATGTTAGTCACTTTTCACCATATTAGAGTCACTTTGCACCATATAAGAGTCAATTTCCACCATATATACAACAATTGATATGTTAACATCGTATACATCTAATTTGACATCCTTTTATCACCTATTAATGCCACTTTCATACAAGTTAATTTTGTTCCACATTTTGGCTCTAATCAACCATGTAAGTCACTTTTCACCATATTAGAGTCACTTTGCACCCTATAAGAGTCACTTGCCGCCATATATTGATACAATTAACATGTTAACATCATGTACATGCAATTAGAAATCCTTTTACCACCTCTTAGTGCCACATTCATACAAGTCAATTTTGGTCCACATTTTGGTTCTAATTAACCATGTAAGTCACTTTTCACCATATTAGAGTGATTTTGCACCCTATATGAGTCACTTTCCACCAAATATTTGTACAATTAACATTTTAACATCATGTACATCCGATTTGACATCCTTTTACCACCTCTTAATTTTGCTTTCAACATGTCAATTTTGTCCCACATTTTGGTTCTAATCAACCATGTAAGTCACTTTTCACCATATTAGATTCACTTTGCAACCCTTGCCACCATATATTGATACAATTAACATGTTAACATCCTGTACATGCAATTAGAAATCCTTTTACCACCACTTACTGCCACATTCATACAAGTCAATTTTGGTCCACATTTTGGTTCTAATTAACCATGTAAGTCACTTTTCACCATATTAGAGTCATTTTCACCCTATATGAGTCACTTTCCACCAAATATTTGTACAATTAACATGTTAACATCATATAATCCGATTTGACATCCTTTTACCACCTCTTAATTTCGTTTTCATACATGTCAATTTTGTCCCACATTTTGGTTCTAATCAACCGTGTAAGTCACTTTTCACCATATTAGATTCACTTTGCAACCTATAAGAGTCACTTTCCACCATATATATAACAATTTACATGTTAAGATCATATACATCTAATTTGACTTCCTTTTACCACCCATTAATGCCACTTTCATACAAGTTAATTTTGTTCCACATTTTGGCTCTAATCAACCATGTAAGTCACTTTTCACCATATTAGAGTCACTTTGCACCCTATAAGAGTCCCTTGCCACCATATATTGATACAATTAACATGTTAACATCATGTATATGCAATTAGACATCCTTTAACCACCTCTTGGTACACCTTTCTTACAAGTCAATTTTGGGCCACATTTTGGCTCTAATCAATACTGTAAGTTACTTCTCACCATATTAGAGTCACTTTGCACCTTGTAAGAGTCACTTGCAATCAAATATTGGTACAATTAACATGTTAACATCATGTACATGCAATTAGAAATTCTTTTACAACCTCTTAGTGCCACATTCATACAAGTCAATTTTGGTCCACATTTTGGTTCTAATTAACCATGTTAGTCACTTTTCACCATATTAGAGTCACTTTGCAACCTATAAGAGTCACTTTCCACCATTTATACAACAATTGATATGTTAACATCATATACATCTAATTTGACATCATTTTACCACCTATTAATGCCACTTTCGTACAAGTAAATTTCGTTCCACATTTTGGCTCTAATCAACCATGTAAGTCACTTTTCACCATATTAGAGTCACTTTGCACCCTATAAGAGTCACTTGCCACCATATATTGATACAATTAACATGTTACCATACTATACATGCAATGAGAAATCCTTTTACCAACTCTTAGTGCCACATTCATACAAGTCAATTTTGGTCCACATTTTGGTTCTAATTAACCATGTAAGTCGCTTTTCACCATATTAGAGTCATTTTGCACCCTATATGAGTCACTTTCCACCAAATATTTGTACAATTAACATGTTAACATCATATACATCCGATTTAACATCCTTTTACCACCTCTTAATTTCGCTTTCAACATGTCAATTTTGTCCCACATTTTGGTTCTAATCAACCATGTAAGTCACTTTTCACCATATTAGATTCACTTTGCAACCTATAAGAGTCACTTTCCACCATATATATAACAATTGACATGTTAACATCATATACATCTAATTTGACATCCTTTTACCACCTATTAATGCCACTTTCATACAAGTTAATTTGGTTCCACATTTTGGCTCTAATCAACCATGTAAGTCACTTTTCACCATATTAGAGCCACTTTGCACCCTATAAGAGTCACTTGCCACCATATATTGTTACAATAAACATCTAAACATCATGTATATGCAATTAGACTTCCCTTAACCACCTCTTGGTACCCCTTTCTTACAAGTAAATTTTGGGCCACATTTTGGCTCTAATCAATACTGTAAGTTACTTCTCACCTTATTAGAGTTATTTTGCACCTTGTAAGAGTCACTTGCCATCAAATATTGGTACAATTAACATGTTAACATCATGTGCATGCAATTAGAAATCCTTTTACAACCTCTTAGTGTCACATTCATACAAGTCAATTTTGGTCCACATTTTGGTTCTAATTGACCATGTTAGTCACTTTTCACCATATTAGAGTCACTTTGCACCATATAAGAGTCAATTTCCACCATATATACAACAATTGATATGTTAACATCGTATACATCTAATTTGACATCCTTTTATCACCTATTAATGCCACTTTCATACAAGTTAATTTTGTTCCACATTTTGGCTCTAATCAACCATGTAAGTCACTTTTCACCATATTAGAGTCACTTTGCACCCTATAAGAGTCACTTGCCGCCATATATTGATACAATTAACATGTTAACATCATGTACATGCAATTAGAAATCCTTTTACCACCTCTTAGTGCCACATTCATACAAGTCAATTTTGGTCCACATTTTGGTTCTAATTAACCATGTAAGTCACTTTTCACCATATTAGAGTGATTTTGCACCCTATATGAGTCACTTTCCACCAAATATTTGTACAATTAACATTTTAACATCATATACATCCGATTTGACATCCTTTTACCACCTCTTAATTTCGCTTTCAACATGTCAATTTTGTCCCACATTTTGGTTCTAATCAACCATGTAAGTCACTTTTCACCATATTAGATTCACTTTGCAACCTATAAGAGTCACTTTCCACCATATATATAACAATTGACATGTTAACATCATATACATCTAATTTGACATCCTTTTACCACCTATTAATGCCACTTTCATACAAGTTAATTTGGTTCCACATTTTGGCTCTAATCAACCATGTAAGTCACTTTTCACCATATTAGAGCCACTTTGCACCACCCTATAAGAGTCACTTGCCACCATATATTGTTACAATAAACATCTAAACATCATGTATATGCAATTAGACTTCCCTTAACCACCTCTTGGTACCCCTTTCTTACAAGTAAATTTTGGGCCACATTTTGGCTCTAATCAATACTGTAAGTTACTTCTCACCATATTAGAGTTATTTTGCACCTTGTAAGAGTCACTTGCCATCAAATATTGGTACAATTAACATGTTAACATCATGTGCATGCAATTAGAAATCCTTTTACAACCTCTTAGTGTCACATTCATACAAGTCAATTTTGGTCCACATTTTGGTTCTAATTGACCATGTTAGTCACTTTTCACCATATTAGAGTCACTTTGCACCCTATAAGAGTCACTTTCCACCATATATACAACAATTGATATGTTAACATCGTATACATCTAATTTGACATCCTTTTATCACCTATTAATGCCACTTTCATACAAGTTAATTTTATTCCACATTTTGGCTCTAATCAACCATGTAAGTCACTTTTCACCATATTAGAGTCACTTTGCACCCTATAAGAGTCACTTGCCGCCATATATTGATACAATTAACATGTTAACATCATGTACATGCAATTAGAAATCCTTTTACCACCTCTTAGTGCCACATTCATACAAGTCAATTTTGTTCCACATTTTGGTTCTAATTAACCATGTAAGTCACTTTTCACCATATTAGAGTGATTTTGCACCCTATATGAGTCACTTTCCACCAAATATTTGTACAATTAACATGTTAACATCATATACATCCGATTTGACATCCTTTTACCACCTCTTAATTTCGCTTTCATACATGTCAATTTTGTCCCACATTTTAGTTCTAATCAAACATGTAAGTCACTTTTCACCATATTAGATTCACTTTGCAACCTATAAGAGTCACTTTCTACCATATATATAACAATTGACATGTTAAGATCATATACATCTAATTTGACTTCCTTTTACCACCTATTAATGCCACTTTCATACAAGTTAATTTTGTTCCACATTTTGGCTCTCTTTTCAACCATGTAAGTCACTTTTCACCATATTAGAGTCACTTTGCACCCTATAAGAGTCACTTGCCACCATATATTGATACAATTAACATGTTAACATCATGTATATGCAATTAGACATCCTTTAACCACCTCTTGGTACACTTTCTTACAAGTCAATTTTGGGCCACATTTTGGCTCTAATCAATACTGTAAGTTACTTCTCACCATATTAGAGTCACTTTGCACCCTATAAGAGTCACTTGCCACCATATATTGATACAATTAACATGTTAACATCATGTATATGCAATTAGACATCCTTTAACCACCTCTTGGTACCCCTTTCTTACAAGTCAATTTGGGCCACATTTTGGCTCTAATCAATACTGTAAGTTACTTCTCACCATATTAGAGTCACTTTGCACCTTGTAAGAGTCACTTGCCATCAAATATTGGTACAATTAACATGCTAACATCATGTACATGCAATTAGAAATCCTTTTACAACCTCTTAGTGCCACATTCATACAAGTCAATTTTGGTCCACATTTTGGTTCTAATTGACCATGTTAGTCACTTTTCACCATATTAGAGTCACTTTGCACCCTATAAGAGTCACTTTCTACCATATATACAACAATTGATATCTTAACATCATATACATCTAATTTGACATCCTTTTATCACCTATTAATGCCACTTTCATACAAGTTAATTTTGTTCCACATTTTGGCTCTAATCGACCATGTAAGTCACTTTTGACCATATTAGAGTCACTTTGCATCCTATAAGAATCACTTGCCACCATATATTGATACAATTAACATGTTAACATCCTAGCTCGTGCAATCAATATATCATCACTCCCATGCATACAATAGCTACGAGCTGCTCTAAGCGCTCTTACGCGATGTCTCACGAGCGCACTACCGAGTCCCACGAGTACACTAAGGAGAGAGGAACTACGAGCAAAGTCTTCGCCTTTATTTTGCGTATATAGAGATAGCCAATCTTGACTAAAGTAGTCGGTCCAAGTGTGACTTATCTCAGGTGTCCCTAAAACTCCCATGTCTTTACATGCAATAAAAAATCCTTTTACCACCACTTACTGCCACATTCATACAAGTCAATTTTGGTCCACATTTTGGTTCTAATTAACCATGTAAGTCACTTTTCACCATATTAGAGTCATTTTCACCCTATATGAGTCACTTTCCACCAAATATTTGTACAATTAACATGTTAACATCATATAATCCGATTTGACATCCTTTTACCACCTCTTAATTTCGCTTTCATACATGTCAATTTTGTCCCACATTTTGGTTCTAATCAACCATGTAAGTCACTTTTCACCATATTAGATTCACTTTGCAACCTATAAGAGTCACTTTCCACCATATATATAACAATTTACATGTTAAGATCATATACATCTAATTTGACTTCCTTTTACCACCCATTAATGCCACTTTCATACAAGTTAATTTTGTTCCACATTTTGGCTCTAATCAACCATGTAAGTCACTTTTCACCATATTAGAGTCACTTTGCACCCTATAAGAGTCCCTTGCCACCATATATTGATACAATTAACATGTTAACATCATGTATATGCAATTAGACATCCTTTAACCACCTCTTGGTACACCTTTCTTACAAGTCAATTTTGGGCCACATTTTGGCTCTAATCAATACTATAAGTTACTTCTCACCATATTAGAGTCACTTTGCACCTTGTAAGAGTCACTTGCAATCAAATATTGGCACAATTAACATGTTAACATCATGTACATGCAATTAGAAATTCTTTTACAACCTCTTAGTGCCACATTCATACAAGTCAATTTTGGTCCACATTTTGGTTCTAATTAACCATGTTAGTCACTTTTCACCATATTAGAGTCACTTTGCACCCTATAAGAGTCACTTTCCACCATTTATACAACAATTGATATGTTAACATCATATACATCAAATTTGACATCATTTTACCACCTATTAATGCCACTTTCGTACAAGTAAATTTCGTTCCACATTTTGGCTCTAATCAACCATGTAAGTCACTTTTCACCATATTAGAGTCACTTTGCACCCTATAAGAGTCACTTGCCACCATATATTGATACAATTAACATGTTACCATACTATACATGCAATGAGAAATCCTTTTACCAACTCTTAGTGCCACATTCATACAAGTCAATTTTGGTCCACATTTTGGTTCTAATTAACCATGTAAGTCGCTTTTCACCATATTAGAGTCATTTTGCACCCTATATGAGTCACTTTCCACCAAATATTTGTACAATTAACATGTTAACATCATATACATCCGATTTAACATCCTTTTAACCACCTCTTAATTTCGCTTTCAACATGTCAATTTTGTCCCACATTTTGGTTCTAATCAACCATGTAAGTCACTTTTCACCATATTAGATTCACTTTGCAACCTATAAGAGTCACTTTCCACCATATATATAACAATTGACATGTTAACATCATATACATCTAATTTGACATCCTTTTACAACCTATTAATGCCACTTTCATACAAGTTAATTTGGTTCCACATTTTGGCTCTAATCAACCATGTAAGTCACTTTTCACCATATTAGAGCCACTTTGCACCCTATAAGAGTCACTTGCCACCATATATTGTTACAATAAACATCTAAAACATCATGTATATGCAATTAGACTTCCCTTAACCACCTCTTGGTACCCCTTTCTTACAAGTAAATTTTGGGCCACATTTTGGCTCTAATCAATACTGTAAGTTACTTCTCACCATATTAGAGTTATTTTGCACCTTGTAAGAGTCACTTGCCATCAAATATTGGTACAATTAACATGTTAACATCATGTGCATGCAATTAGAAATCCTTTTACAACCTCTTAGTGTCACATTCATACAAGTCAATTTTGGTCCACATTTTGGTTCTAATTGACCATGTTCATCACTTTTCACCATATTAGAGTCACTTTGCACCCTATAAGAGTCACTTTCCACCATATATACAACAATTGATATGTTAACATCGTATACATCTAATTTGACATCCTTTTATCACCTATTAATGCCACTTTCATACAAGTTAATTTTGTTCCACATTTTGGCTCTAATCAACCATGTAAGTCACTTTTCACCATATTAGAGTCACTTTGCACCCTATAAGAGTCACTTGCCGCCATATATTGATACAATTAACATGTTAACATCATGTACATGCAATTAGAAATCCTTTTACCACCTCTTAGTGCCATATTCATACAAGTCAATTTTGGTCCACATTTTGGTTCTAATTAACCATGTAAGTCACTTTTCACCATATTAGAGTGATTTTGCACCCTATATGAGTGAGTCACTTTCCACCAAATATTTGTACAATTAACATGTTAACATCATATACATCCGATTTGATATAATTTTACCACCTCTTAATTTCGCTTTCATACATGTCAATTTTGTCCCACATTTTGGTTCTAATCAACAATGTAAGTCACTTTTCACCATATTAGATTCACTTTGCAACCTAAAAGAGTCACTTTCCACCATATATATAACAATTGACATGTTAAGATCATATACATCTAATTTGACTTCCTTTTACCACCTATTAATGCCACTTTCATACAAGTTAATTTTGTTCCACATTTTGGCTCTAATCAACCATATAAGTCACTTTTTACCATATTAGAGTCATTTTGCACCCTATAAGAGTCACTTGCCACCATATATTGATACAATTAAAATGTTAACATCATGTATATGTAATTAGATATCCTTTAACCACCTCTTGGTACCCCTTTCTTACAAGTCAATTTTGAGCCACATTTTGGCTCTAATCAATACTGTAAGTTACTTCTCACCATATTAGAGTCACTTTGCACCTTGTAAGAGTCACTTGCCATCAAATATTAGTATAGTTAACATGTTAACATCATGTACATGCAATTAGAAATCCTTTTCCAACCTCTTAGTGCCACATTCATACAAGTCAATTTTGGTCCACATTTTGGTTCTAATTAACCATGTTAGTCACTTTTCACCATATTAGAGTCACTTTGCACCCTATAAGAGTCACTTTCCACTATATATACAACAATTGATATGTTAACATCATATACATCTAATTTGACATCATTTTACCACCTATTAATGCCACTTTCATACAAGTTAATTTCGTTCCACATTTTGACTCTAATCAATTATGTAAGTCACTTTTTACCATATTAGAGTCACTTTGCACCCTATAAGAGTCATTTGCCACCATATATGGATACAATTAACATGTTAACATACTATACATGCAATGAGAAATCCATTTACCAACTCTTAGTGCCACATTCATACAAGTCAATTTTGGTCCACATTTTAGTTCTAATTAACCATGTAAGTCACTTTTCACCATATTAGAGTCATTTTGCACCCTATATGAGTCACTTTCCACCAATTATTTGTACAATTAACATGTTAACATCATATACATCCGATTTGACATCCTTTTAACACCTCTTAATTTCACTTTCATACATGTCAATTTTGTCCTACATTTTGGTTCTAATCAACCATGTAAGTCACTTTTCACCATATTAGATTCACTTTGCAACCTATAAGAGTCACTTTCCACCATATATATAACAATTGACATGATAACATCATATACATCTAATTTGACTTCCTTTTACCACCAATTAATGCCACTTTCATACAAGTTAATTTTGTTCCACATTTTGGCTCTAATCAACCATGTAAGTCACTTTTCACCATATTAGAGTCAGTTTGCACCCTATAAAAGTCACTTGCCACCATATATTGATACAATTAACATGTTAGCATCATGTACATGCAATTAGACATCCTTTAACCACATCTTGGTACCCCTTTCTTACAAAGTCAATTTTGGGCCACATTTTGGCTCTAATCAATCATGTAAGTTACTTCTCACCATATTAGAGTCACTTTGCACCTTATAAGAGTCACTTGCCATTAAATATTGCTACAATTAACATGTTAACATCATGTACATGCAATTAGAAATGCTTTTACAACCTCTTAATGCCACATTCATACAAGTCAATTTTGGTTCAGATTTTGGTTCTAATTAACCAGGTTAGTCACTTTTCACCATATTAGAGTCACTTTGCACCCTAAAAGAGTCACTTTTCACCATATATACAAAAATTGATATGTTAACATCATATACATGTAATTTGACATCCTTTTACCACATATTAAGGCCACTTTCATATAAGTTAATTTTGTTCCTTTTTTTGGCTCTAATCAACCATGTGTCACTTTTCACCATACTAGGGTCACTTTGCACCCTATAAGAGTCACTTGCCACCATATATTGATACCATTAACATGTTAACATCATGTACATGCAATTAGACATCATTTAACCACCTCTTTGTACCCCTTTCTTACAAGTTAATTTTGGGCCATATTTTGGCTCCAATCAAACATGTAAGTGACTTCTCATAATATTAGAGTCACTTTGCACCTTAAAAGAGTCACTTGCCATCATATATGGATAAAATTAACATGTCAATATCATGTACATGCAATTAGAAATTCTTTTACGAACTCTTAGTGCCACATTCATATAAGTCAATTTTGGTCCACATTTTGGTTCTAATTAACTATGTAAGTCACTTTTCACCATATTAGAGTCATTTTGTACCCTATATGAGTCACTTTCCACCAAATATTTCTACAATTAACTTGTTAACATCATATACATCCGATTTGACATCATTTTACCACCTCTTAATTTCGCTTTCATACATGTCTATTTTGTCCCACATTTTGGTTCTAATCAACCATGTAAGTCACTTTTCACCATATTAGATTCACTTTGCAACCTATAAGAGTCACTTTCCACCATATATATAATAATTGACATGTTAAGATCATATACATCTAATTTGACTTCCTTTTACCACCTATTAATGCCACTTTCATACAAGTTAATTTTGTTCCACATTTTGGTTCTAATCAACCATGTAAGTCACTTTTCACCATATTAGAGTCACTTTGCACCCTATAAGAGTCACTTGCCACCATATATTGATACAATTAACATGTTAACATCATGTATATGCAATTAGACATCCTTTAACCACCTCTTGGAACCCCTTTCTTACAAGTCAATTTTGGGCCACATTTTGGCTCTAATCAATACTGTAAGTTACTTCTCACCATAT
This sequence comes from Apium graveolens, assembly GCF_009905375.1. Lineage (NCBI taxonomy): Eukaryota > Viridiplantae > Streptophyta > Magnoliopsida > Apiales > Apiaceae > Apium > Apium graveolens. Next base: position 35,518 of record NW_027418878.1, on the reverse strand, counting down.
TAGAGTCACTTTGCACCTTGTAAGAGTCACTTGCCATCAAATATTGGTACAATTAACATGTTAACATCATGTACATGCAATTAGAAATCCTTTTACAACCTCTTAGTGCCACATTCATACAAGTCAATTTTGGTCCACATTTTGGTTCTAATTAACCATGTTAGTCACTTTTCACCATATTAGAGTCACTTTGCACCCTATAAGAGTCACTTTCCACCATATATACAACAATTGATATGTTAACATCATATACATCTAATTTGACATCCTTTTATCACCTATTAATGCCACTTTCATACAAGTTAATTTTGTTCCACAATTTGGCTCTAATCAACCATGTAAGTCACTTTTGACCATATTAGAGTCACTTTGCACCCTATAAGAGTCACTTGCCACCATATATTGATACAATTAACATGTTAACATCCTGTACATGCAATTAGACATCATTTAACCACCTCTTGGTACACCTTTCTTACAAGTCAATTTTGGGCCACATTTTGGCTCTAATCAATACTGTAAGTTACATCTCACCATATTAGAGTCACTTTGCACCTTGTAAGAGTCACTTGCCATCAAATATTGGTACCATTAACATGTTAACATCATGTACATGCAATTAGAAATCCTTTTACAACCTCTTAGTGCCACATTCATACAAGTCAATTTTGGTCCACATTTTGGTTCTAATTAACCATGTTAGTCACTTTTCACCATATTAGAGTCACTTTGCACCCTATAAGAGTCACTTTCCACCATATATACAACAATTGATATGTTAACATCATATACATCTAATTTGACATCCTTTTATCACCTATTAATGCCACTTTCATACAAGTTAATTTTGTTCCACGATTTGGCTCTAATCAACCATGTAAGTCACTTTTGACCATATTAGAGTCACTTTGCACCCTATAAAAGTCACTTGCCACCATATATTGATACAAATAACATGTTAACATCCTGTACATGCAATTAGAAATCCTTATACCACCTCTTAGTGCCACATTCATACAAGTCAATTTTGGTCCACATTTTGGTTCTAATTAACCATGTAAGTCACTTTTCACCATATTAGAGTCATTTTGCACCCAATATGAGTCACTTTCCACCAAATATTTGTACAATTAACATGTTAACATCATATACATCCGATTTGACATCCTTTTACCACCTCTTAATTTCGCTTTCATACATGTCAATTTTGTCCCACATTTTGGTTCTAATCAACCATGTAAGTCACTTTTTACCATATTAGATTCACTTTGCAACCTATAAGAGTCACTTTCCACCATATATATAACAATTGACATGTTAAGATCATATACATCTAATTTGACTTCCTTTTACCACCTATTAATGCCCTTTCATACAATTTAATTTTGTTCCACATTTTGGCTCAAATCAACCATGTAAGTCACTTTTCACCATATTAGAGTCACTTTTCACCCTATAAGAGTCACTTGCCACCATATATTGATACAATTAACATGTTAACATCATGTATATGCAATTAGACATCTTTTAACCACCTCTTGGAACCCCTTTCTTACAAGTCAATTTTGGGCCACATTTTGGCTCTAATCAATACTGTAAGTTACTTCTCACCATATTAGAGTCACTTTGCACCTTGTAAGAGTCACTTGCCATCAAATATTGGTACAATTAACATGTTAACATCATGTACATGCAATTAGAAATCCTTTTACAACCTCTTAGTGCCACATTTATACAAGTCAATTTTGGTCCACATTTTGGTTCTAATTAACCATGTTAGTCACTTTTCACCATATTAGAGTCACTTTGCACCCTATAAGAGTCACTTTCCACCATATATACAACAATTGATATGTTAACATCATATACATCTAATTTGACATCCTTTTATCACCTATTAATGCCACTTTCATACAAGTTAATTTTGTTCCACAATTTGGCTCTAATCAACCATGTAAGTCACTTTTGACCATATTAGGGTCACTTTGCACCCTATAAGAGTCACTTGCCACCATATATTGATACAATTAACATGTTAACATCCTGTACATGCAATTAGACATCATTTAACCACCTCTTGGTACACCTTTCTTACAAGTCAATTTTGGGCCACATTTTGGCTCTAATCAATACTGTAAGTTACATCTCACCATATTAGAGTCACTTTGCACCTTGTAAGAGTCACTTGCCATCAAATATTGGTACCATTAACATGTTAACATCATGTACATGCAATTAGAAATCCTTTTACAACCTCTTAGTGCCACATTCATACAAGTCAATTTTGGTCCACATTTTGGTTCTAATTAACCATGTTAGTGACTTTTCACCATATTAGAGTCACTTTGCACCCTATAAGAGTCACTTTCCACCATATATACAACAATTGATATGTTAACATCATATACATCTAATTTGACATCCTTTTATCACCTATTAATGCCACTTTCATACAAGTTAATTTTGTTCCACAATTTGGCTCTAATCAACCATGTAAGTCACTTTTGACCATATTAGAGTCACTTTGCACCCTATAAGAGTCACTTGCCACCATATATTGATACAAATAACATGTTAACATCCTGTACATGCAATTAGAAATCCTTATACCACCTCTTAGTGCCACATTCATACAAGTCAATTTTGGTCCACATTTTGGTTCTAATTAACCATGTAAGTCACTTTTCACCATATTAGAGTCATTTTGCACCCAATATGAGTCACTTTCCACCAAATATTTGTACAATTAACATGTTAACATCATATACATCCGATTTGACATCCTTTTACCACCTCTTAATTTCGCTTTCATACATGTCAATTTTGTCCCACATTTTGGTTCTAATCAACCATGTAAGTCACTTTTTACCATATTAGATTCACTTTGCAACCTATAAGAGTCACTTTCCACCATATATATAACAATTGACATGTTAAGATCATATACATCTAATTTGACTTCCTTTTACCACCTATTAATGCCCTTTCATACAATTTAATTTTGTTCCACATTTTGGCTCAAATCAACCATGTAAGTCACTTTTCACCATATTAGAGTCACTTTGCACCCTATAAGAGTCACTTGCCACCATATATTGATACAATTAACATGTTAACATCATGTATATGCAATTAGACATCCTTTAACCACCTCTTGGAACCCCTTTCTTACAAGTCAATTTTGGGCCACATTTTGGCTCTAATCAATACTGTAAGTTACTTCTCACCATATTAGAGTCACTTTGCACCTTGTAAGAGTCACTTGCCATCAAATATTGGTACAATTAACATGTTAACATCATGTACATGCAATTAGAAATCCTTTTACAACCTCTTAGTGCCACATTCATACAAGCCAATTTTGGTCCACATTTTGGTTCTAATTAACCATGTTAGTCACTTTTCACCATATTAGAGTCACTTTGCACCCTATAAGAGTCACTTTCCACCATATATACAACAATTGATATGTTAACATCATATACATCTAATTTGACATCCTTTTATCACCTATTAATGCCACTTTCATACAAGTTAATTTTGTTCCATAATTTAGCTCTAATCAACCATGTAAGTCACTTTTGACCATATTAGAGTCACTTTGCACCCTATAAGAGTCACTTGCCACCATATATTGATACAATTAACATGTTAACATCCTGTACATGCAATTAGACATCATTTAACCACCTCTTGGTACACCTTTCTTACAAGTCAATTTTGGGCCACATTTTGGCTCTAATCAATACTGTAAGTTACATCTCACCATATTAGAGTCACTTTGCACCTTGTAAAAGTCACTTGCCATCAAATATTGGTACCATTAACATGTTAACATCATGTACATGCAATTAAAAATCCTTTTACAACCTCTTAGTGCCACATTCATACAAGTCAATTTTGGTCCACATTTTGGTTCTAATTAACCATGTTAGTCACTTTTCACCATATTAGAGTCACTTTGCACCCTATAAGAGTCACTTTCCACCATATATACAACAATTGATATGTTAACATCATATACATCTAATTTGACATCATTTTATCACCTATTAATGCCACTTTCATACAAGTTAATTTTGTTCCACAATTTGGCTCTAATCAACCATGTAAGTCACTTTTGACCATATTAGAGTCACTTTGCACCCTATAAGAGTCACTTGCCACCATATATTGATACAAATAACATGTTAACATCCTGTACATGCAATTAGAAATCCTTATACCACCTCTTAGTGCCACATTCATACAAGTCAATTTTGGTCCACATTTTGGTTCTAATTAACCATGTAAGTCACTTTTCACCATATTAGAGTCATTTTGCACCCAATATGAGTCACTTTCCACCAAATATTTGTACAATTAACATGTTAACATCATATACATCCGATTTGACATCCTTTTACCACCTCTTAATTTCGCTTTCATACATGTCAATTTTGTCCCACATTTTGGTTCTAATCAACCATGTAAGTCACTTTTTACCATATTAGATTCACTTTGCAACCTATAAGAGTCACTTTCCACCATATATATAACAATTGACATGTTAAGATCATATACATCTAATTTGACTTCCTTTTACCACCTATTAATGCCCTTTCATACAATTTAATTTTGTTCCACATTTTGGCTCAAATCAACCATGTAAGTCACTTTTCACCATATTAGAGTCACTTTGCACCCTATAAGAGTCACTTGCCACCATATATTGATACAATTAACATGTTAACATCATGTATATGCAATTAGACATCCTTTAACCACCTCTTGGTACCCCTTTCTTACAAGTCAATTTTGGGCCACATTTTGGCTCTAATCAATACTGTAAGTTACTTCTCACCATATTAGAGTCACTTTGCACCTTGTAAGAGTCACTTGCCATCAAATATTGGTACAATTAATATGTTAACATCATGTACATGCAATTAGAAATCCTTTTACAACCTCTTAGTGCCACAGTCATACAAGTCAATTTTGGTCCACATTTTGGTTCTAATTAACCATGTTAGTCACTTTTCACCATATTAGAGTCACTTTGCACCCTATAAGAGTCACTTTCCACCATATATATAACAATTGACATGTTAACATCATATACATCTAATTTGACATCCTTTTACCACCTATTAATGCCACTTTCATACAAGTTAATTTTGTTCCACATTTTGGCTCTAATCAACCATGTAAGTCACTTTTCACCATATTAGAGTCACTTTGCACCCTATAAGAGTCACTTGCTACCATATATTGATACAATTAACATGTTAGCATCATGTACATGCAATTAGACATCCATTAACCACCTCTTGGTACCCCTTTCTTACAAGTCAATTTTGGGCCACATTTTGGCTCTAATCAATACTGTAAGTTACTTCTCACCATATTAGAGTCACTTTGCACCTTGTAAGAGTCACTTGCCATCAAATATTGGTACAATTAACATGTTAACATCATGTACATGCAATTAGAAATCCTTTTACAACCTCTTAGTACCACATTCATACAAGTCAATTTTGGTCCACATTTTGGTTGTAATTAACCGTGTTAGTCACTTTTCACCATATTAGAGTCACTTTGCACCCTATAAGAGTCACTTTCCATGATATATATAACAATTGACATGTTAACATCATATACATCTAATTTGACTTCCTTTTACCACCTATTAATGCCCTTTCATACAAGTTAATTTTGTTCCACATTTTGGCTCAAATCAACCATGTAAGTCACTTTTCACCATATTAGAGTCACTTTGCACCCTATAAGAGTCACTTGCCACCATATATTGATACAATTAACATGTTAACATCATGTATATGCAATTAGACATCCTTTAACCACCTCTTGGTACCCCTTTCTTACAAGTCAATTTTGGGCCACATTTTGGCTCTAATCAATACTGTAAGTTACTTCTCACCATATTAGAGTCACTTTGCACCTTGTAAGAGTCACTTGCCATCAAATATTGGTACAATTAATATGTTAACATCATGTACATGCAATTAGAAATCCTTTTACAACCTCTTAGTGCCACAGTCATACAAGTCAATTTTGTCCCACATTTTGGTTCTAATCAACCATGTAAGTTACTTTTCACCATATTAGATTCACTTTGCAACCTATAAGAGTCACTTTCCACTTTATATATAACAATTGACATGTTAACATCATATACATCAAATTTGACTTCCTTTTACCACCAATTAATGCCACTTTCATACAAGTTAATTTTGTTCCACATTTTGGCTCTATTCAACCATGTAAGTCACTTTTCACCATATTAGAGTCACTTTGCACCCTATAAGAGTCACTTGCCACCATATATTGATACAATTAACATGTTAACATCATGTATATGCAATTAGACATCCTTTAACCACCTCTTGGTACCCCTTTCTTACAAGTCAATTTTGGGCCACATTTTGGCTCTAATCAATACTGTAAGTTACTTCTCACCATATTAGAGTCACTTTGCACCTTGTAAGAGTCACTTGCCATCAAATATTGGTACAATTAACATGTTAACATCATGTACATGCAATTAGAAATCCTTTTACAACCTCTTAGTACCACATTCATACAAGTCAATTTTGGTCCACATTTTGGTTGTAATTAACCGTGTTAGTCACTTTTCACCATATTAGAGTCACTTTGCACCCTATAAGAGTCACTTTCCACGATATATATAACAATTGACATGTTAACATCATATACATCTAATTTGACATCCTTTTACCACCTATTAATGCCACTTTCATACAAGTTAATTTTGTTCCACATTTTGGCTCTAATCAACCATGTAAGTCACTTTTCACCATATTAGAGTCACTTTGCACCCTAAAAGAGTCACTTTCCACCATATATACAAAAATTGATATGTTAACATCATATACATCTAGTTTGACATTCTTTTACCACATATTAAGGCCACTTTCATACAAGTTAATTTTGTTCCGTTTTTGGCTCTAATCAACCATGTAAGTCACTTTTCACGATATTAGGGTCACTTTGCACCCTATAAGAGTCACTTGCCACCATATATTGATACAATTAACATGTTAACATCATGTAGATGCAATTAGACATCATTTAACCACCTCTTTGTACCCCTTTCTTACAAGTCAATTTTGGGCAATATTTTGGCTCCAATCAAACATGTAAGTGAATTCTCAGAATATTAGAGTCACTTTGCACCTTAAAAGAGTCACTTGCCATCATATATTGGTAAAATTAACATGTTAACATCATGTACATGCAATTAGAAATCCTCTTACCCACCTCTTAATTCCACTTTCATACAGGTTAATTTTGTTCCACATTTTGGTTCCAATCAACCATGTAAGTCACTTTTCACCATATTAGAGTCACTTTGCAATCTATAATAGTCACTTGCCACCATATATTGATACAATTAACATGTTAACATCATGTACATGCAATTAGACATCCTTTAACCACCTCTAGGTACCCCTTTCTTACAAATCAATTTTGGGCCACATTTTGGCTCAAATCAAACATGTAAGTGACTTCTCACAATATTAGAGACACTTTGCACCTTATAAGAGTCACTTACCATCATATATTGGTACAATTAACATGTTAACATCATGTACATGCAATTAGAAATCCTTTTACCACCTCTTAGTGCCACATTCATACAAGTCAATTTTGGTCAACATTTTGGTTCTAATTAATCATGTAAGTCACTTTTCACCATATTAGAGTAATTTTGCGCCTTATATGAGTCACTTTCCACCAAATATTTGTACAATTAATATGTTAACATCATAAACATCCGATTTGACATCCTTTTACCACATCTTAATTCCACTTTCATACAGGTTAATTTTGTTCCATATTTTGGTTCTAATCAACCATGTAAGTCTCTTTTGACCATATTAGAGTCATTTTGCACCTTATAAAAGTCACTTTCCACCATATATACAACAATTAACATGTTAACATCATATACATCCAATTTGACATCCTTTTACCTCCTATTAATGCCACTTTCATACAAGTTAATTTTATTCCACATTTTGGGTCTAATCAACCATGTAAGTCACTTTTCACCATATTAGAGTCACTTTGCATTCTATAAGAGTCACTTGCCACCATATATTGATACAATTAACATGTTAGAATCATGTACATGCAACTAGACATCCTTTGACCACCTCTTGATACCCCTTTCCTACAAGTCAATTTTGAGCCACATTTTGGCTCTAATCAATCATGTAAATTACTTCTCACCATATTAGAGTCACTTTGCACCTTATAAGAGTTACTTGCCATCAAATATTGGTACAATTAACATGTTAACATCATGTACATGCAATTCAAAATCCTTTTACAACCTCTTAGTGCCACATTCATACAAGTCAATTTTGGGCCACAATTTGGTTCTAATTAAACATGTAAGTGACTTCTCACAATATTAGAGTCACTTTGCACCTTATAAGAGTCACTTGCCATCATATACTGGTACAACACCCTATAAGAGTCACTTGCCACCATATATTGATACAATTAACATGTTAACCTCATGTACATGCAATCAGACATCCTTTAACCACCTCTTGATACCGCTTTCTTACGAGTCAATTTTGGGCCACATTTTGGCTCTAATCAAACATGTAAGTGACTTCTCACAATATTAGAGTCACTTTGCATGCAATTAACATGTAAGTACAATTAACATGTTAACATCATGTACATGCAATTAGAAATCCTTTTACCACCTCTTAGTGCCACATTCATACAAGTCAATTTTGGCCACATTTTGGTTTTAATTAATCATGTTAGTCACTTTTCACCATATTAGAGTCATTTTGCACCCTATATGAGTCACTTTCCACAAAATATTTGTACAATTAATATGTTAACATCATATACATCCGATTTGACATCCTTTTACCACCTCTTAATTCCACTTTCATACAGGTTAATTTTGTTCCACATTTTGGTTCCAATCAACCATGTAAGTCACTTTTCACCATACTAGAGTCACTTTGCACCCTATAATAGTCACTTGCCACCATATATTGATACAATTAACATGTTAACATCATGTACATGCAATTAGACATCCTTTAACCACCTCTTGGTACCCCTTTCTTACAAGTCAATTTTGGGCCACATTTTGGCTCAAATCAAACATGTAAGTGACTTCTCACAATATTAGAGACACTTTGCACCTTATAAGAGTCACTTACCATCATATATTGGTACAATTAACATGTTAACATCATGTACATGCAATTAGAAATCCTTTTACCACATCTTAGTGCCACATTCATACAAGTCAATTTTGGTCCACATTTTGGTTCTAATTAATCATGTAAGTCACTTTTCACCATATTAGAGTCATTTTGCACCTTATATGAGTCACTTTCCACCAAATATTTGTACAATTAACATGTTAACATTATATACATCCGATTGACATCATTTTACCACCTCTTAATTCCACTTTCATACAGGTTAATTTTGTTCCACATTTTGGCTCTAACCAACCATGTAAGTCACTTTTCACCATATTAGAGTCAATTTGCCCCTATAAGAGTCACTTGCCACCATATATTGATACAATTAAAATGTTAACATCATGTACATGCAATTAGACATCCTTTAACCACCTCTTGGTACCCCTTTCATACAAGTCAATTTTGGGCCACATTTTGGCTCTAATCAGACATGTAAGTGACTTCTCACAATATTAGTCACTTTGTACCTTATAAGAGTTACTTGCCATCATATATTGGTACAATTAACAGGTTAACATCACGTACATGCAATTAGAAATCCTTTTACCACCTCTCAGTGCCACATTCATACAAGTAAATTTTGGTCAACATTTTGGTTCGAATTAATCATGTAAGTCACTTTTCACCATATTAGAGTAATTTTGCACCCTATATGAGTCAGTTTCCACCAAATATTTGTACAATTAACGTGTTAACATCATAAACATCTGATTTGACATCCTTTCACCACATCTTAATTCCACTTTCATACAGGTTAATTTTGTTCCATATTTTGGTTCTAATCAACCATGTAAGTCACTTTTGACCATATTAGAGTCATTTTGCACCTTATAAGAGTCACTTTCCACCATATATACAACAAATAACATGTTAACATCATATACATCCAATTTGACATCCTTTTACCACCTATTAATGCCACTTTCATACAAGTTAATTTTATTCCACATTTTGGCTCTAATCAACCATGTAAGTCACTTTTCACCATATTAGAGTCACTTTGCATTCTATAAGAGTCACTTGCCACCATATATTGATACAATTAACACGTTAGAATCATGTACATGTAATTAGACATCCTTTGACCACCTCTTGGTACCCCTTTCCTACAAGTCAATTTTGAGCCACATTTTGGCTCTAATCAATCATGTAAATTACTTCTCACCATATTAGAGTCACTTTGCACCTTATAAGAGTTACTTGCCATCAAATATTGGTACAACTAACATGTTAACATCATGTACATGCAATTCAGAATCCTTTTACAACCTCTTAGTGCCACATTCATACAAGTCAATTTTGGTACACATTTTGGTTCTAATTAAACATGTAAGTGACTTCTCACAATATTAGAGTCACTTTGCACCTTATAAGAGTCACTTGCCATCATATACTGGTACAACACCCTATAAGAGTCACTTGCCACCATATATTGATACAATTAACATGTTAACCTCATGTACATGCAATTAGACATCCTTTAACCACCTCTTGGTACCGCTTTCTTACGAGTCAATTTTGGGCCACATTTTGGCTCTAATCAAACATGTAAGTGACTTCTCACAATATTAGAGTCACTTTGCACCTTATAAACTTGCCATCATATATTGGTACAATTAACATGTTAACATCATGTACATGCAATTAGAAATCCTTTTACCACCTCTTAGTGCCACATTCATACAAGTCAATTTTGGTCCACATTTTGGTTTTAATTAATCATGTTAGTCACTTTTCACCATATTAGAGTCATTTTGCACCCTATATGAGTCACTTTCCACAAAATATTTGTACAATTAATATGTTAACATCATATACATCCGATTTGACATCCTTTTACCACCTCTTAATTCCACTTTCATACAGGTTAATTTTGTTCCACATTTTGGTTCCAATCAACCATGTAAGTCACTTTTCACCATATTAGAGTCACTTTGCACCCTATAATAGTCACTTGCCACCATATATTGATACAATTAACATGTTAACATCATGTACATGCAATTAGACATCCTTTAACCACCTCCTGGTACCCCTTTCTTACAAGTCAATTTTGGGCCACATTTTGGCTCAAATCAAACATGTAAGTGACTTCTCACAATATTAGAGACACTTTGCACCTTATAAGAGTCATTTACCATCATATATTGGTACAATTAACATGTTAACATCATGTACATGAAATTAGAAATCCTTTTACCACCTCTTAGTGCCACATTCATACAAGATAATTTTGGTCAACATTTTGGTTCTAATTAATCATGTAAGTCACTTTTCACCATATTAGAGTAATTTTGCGCCTTATATGAGTCACTTTCCACCAAATATTTGTACAATTAAAATGTTAACATCATAAACATCCGATTTGACATCCTTTTACCACATCTTAATTCCACTTTCATACAGGTTAATTTTGTTCCATATTTTGGTTCTAATCAACCATGTAAGTCACTTTTGACCATATTAGAGTCATTTTGCACCTTATAAAAGTCACTTTCCACCATATATACAACAATTAACATGTTAACATCATATACATCCAATTTGACATCCTTTTACCTCCTATTAATGCCACTTTCATACATGTTAATTTTATTCCACATTTTGGCTCTAATCAAACATGTAAGTCACTTTTCACCATATTAGAGTCACTTTGCACCCTATAATAGTCACTTGCCACCATATATTGATACAATTAACATGTTAACATCATGTACATGCAATTAGACATCCTTTAACCACCTCTTGGTACCCCTTTCTTACAAGTCAATTTTGGGCCACATTTTGGCTCAAATCAAACATGTAAGTGACTTCTCACAATATTAGAGACACTTTGCACCTTATAAGAGTCACTTACCATCATATATTGGTACAATTAACATGTTAACATCATGTACATGCAATTAGAAATCCTTTTACCACCTCTTACTGCCACATTCATACAAGTCAATTTTGGTCCACATTTTGGTTTTAATTAATCATGTTAGTCACTTTTCACCATATTAGAGTCATTTTGCACCCTATATGAGTCGCTTTCCACAAAATATTTGTACAATTAATATGTTAACATCATATACATCCGATTTGACATCCTTTTACCACCTCTTAATTCCACTTTCATACAGGTTAATTTTGTTCCACATTTTGGTTCCAATCAACCATATAAGTCACTTTTCACCATATTAGAGTCACTTTGCACCCTATAATAGTCACTTGCCACCATATATTGATACAATTAACATGTTAACATCATGTACATGCAATTAGACATCCTTTAACCACCTCTTGGTACCCCTTTCTTACAAGTCAATTTTGGGCCACATTTTGGCTCAAATCAAACATGTAAGTGACTTCTCACAATATTAGAGACACTTTGCACCTTATAAGAGTCACTTACCATCATATATTGGTACAATTAACATGTTAACATCATGTACATGCAATTAGAAATCCTTTTACCACCTCTTGGTGCCACATTCATACAACTCAATTTTTGTCCACATTTGGGTTCTAATTAATCATGTAAGTCACTTTTCACCATATTAGAGTCATTTTGCACCCTATATGAGTCACTTTCCACAAAATATTTGTACAATTAATATGTTAACATCATATACATCCGATTTGACATCCTTTTACCACCTCTTAATTCCACTTTCATACAGGTTAATTTTGTTCCACATTTTGGTTCCAATCAACCATGTAAGTCACTTTTCACCATATTAGAGTCACTTTGCACCCTATAATAGTCACTTGCCACCATATATTGATACAATTAATATGTTAACATCATGTACATGCAATTAGACATCCTTTAACCACCTCTTGGTACCCCTTTCTTACAAGTCAATTTTGGGCCACATTTTGGCTCAAATCAAACATGTAAGTGACTTCTCACAATATTAGAGACACTTTGCACCTTATAAGAGTCAGTTACCATCATATATTGGTACAATTAACATGTTAACATCATGTACATGCAATTAGAAATCCTTTTACCACCTCTTAGTGCCACATTCATACAAGTCAATTTTGGTCAACATTTTGGTTCTAATTAATCATGTAAGTCACTTTTCACCATATTAGAGTAATTTTGCGCCTTATATGAGTCACTTTAATATGTTAACATCATAAACATCCGATTTGACATCCTTTTACCACATCTTAATTCCACTTTCATACAGGTTAATTTTGTTCCATATTTTGGTTCTAATCAACCATGTAAGTCACTTTTGACCATATTAGAGTCATTTTGCACCTTATAAAAGTCACTTTCCACCATATATACAATAATTAACATGTTAACATCATATACATCCAATTTGACATCCTTTTACCTCCTATTAATGCCACTTTCATACACGTTAATTTTATTCCACATTTTGGCTCTAATCAACCATGTAAGTCACTTTTCACCCTATTAGAGTCACTTTGCATTCTATAAGAGTCACTTGCCACCATATATTTATACAATTAACATGTTAGAATCATGTACATGCAATTAGACATCCTTTGACCACCTCTTGGTACCCCTTTCCTACAAGTCAATTTTGAGCCACATTTTGGCTCTAATCAATCATGTAAATTACTTCTCACCATATTAGAGTCACTTTGCACCTTATAAGAGTTACTTGCCATCAAATATTGGTACAATTAACATGTTAACATCATGTACATGCAATTCAAAATCCTTTTACAACCTCTTAGTGCCACATTCATACAAGTCAATTTTGAGCCACATTTTGGTTCTAATTAAACATGTAAGTGACTTCTCACAATATTAGAGTCACTTTGCACCTTATAAGAGTCACTTGCCATCATATACTGGTACAACACCCTATAAGAGTCACTTGCCACCATATATTGATACAATTAACATGTTACCCTCATGTACATGCAATCAGACATCCTTTAACCACCTCTTGGTACCGCTTTCTTACGAGTCAATTTTGGGCCACATTTTGGCTCTAATCAAACATGTAAGTGACTTCTCACAATATTAGAGTCACTTTGCACCTTATAAACTTGCCATCATATATTGGTACAATTAACATGTTAACATCATGTACATGCAATTAGAAATCCTTTTACCACCTCTTAGTGCCACATTCATACAAGTCAATTTTGGTCCACATTTTGGTTTTAATTAATCATGTTAGTCACTTTTCACCATATTAGAGTCATTTTGCACCCTATATGAGTCACTTTCCACAAAATATTTGTACAATTAATATGTTAACATCATATACATCCGATTTGACATCCTTTTACCACCTATTAATTCCACTTTCATACAGGTTAATTTTGTTCCACATTTTGGTTCCAATCAACCATGTAAGTCACTTTTCACCATATTAGAGTCACTTTGCACCCTATAATAGTCACTTGCCACCATATATTGATACAATTAACATGTTAACATCATGTACATGCAATTAGACATCCTTTAACCACCTCTTGGTACCCCTTTCTTACAAGTCAATTTTGGGCCACATTTTGGCTCAAATCAAACATGTAAGTGACTTCTCACAATATTAGAGACACTTTGCACCTTATAAGAGTCACTTACCATCATATATTGGTACAATTAACATGTTAACATCATGTACATGCAATTAGAAATCCTTTTACCACCTCTTAGTGCCACATTCATACAACTCAATTTTGGTCCACATTTGGGTTCTAATTAATCATGTAAGTCACTTTTCACCATATTAGAGTCATTTTGCACCCTATATGAGTCACTTTCCACAAAATATTTGTACAATTAATATGTTAACATCATATACATCCGATTTGACATCCTTTTACCACCTCTTAATTCCACTTTCATACAGGTTAATTTTGTTCCACATTTTGGTTCCAATCAACCATGTAAGTCACTTTTCACCATTTAGAGTCACTTTGCACCCTATAATAGTGACTTGCCACCATATATTGATACAATTAATATGTTAACATCATGTACATGCAATTAGACATCCTTTAACCACCTCTTGGTACCCCTTTCTTACAAGTCAATTTTGGGCCACATTTTGGCTCAAATCAAACATGTAAGTGACTTCTCACAATATTAGAGACACTTTGCACCTTATAAGAGTCACTTACCATCATATATTGGTACAATTAACATGTTAACATCATGTACATGCAATTAGAAATCCTTTTACCACCTCTTAGTGCCACATTCATACAAGTCAATTTTGGTCAATATTTTGGTTCTAATTAATCATGTAAGTCACTTTTCACCATATTAGAGTAATTTTGCGCCTTATATGAGTCACTTTCCACCAAATATTTGTACAATTAATATGTTAACATCATAAACATCCGATTTGACATCCTTTTACCACATCTTAATTCCACTTTCATACAGGTTAATTTTGTTCCATATTTTGGTTCTAATCAACCATGTACTTGACCATATTAGAGTCATTTTGCACCTTATAAAGTCACTTTCCACCATATATACAATAATTAACATGTTAACATCATATACATCCAATTTGACATCCTTTTACCTCCTATTAATGCCACTTTCATACACGTTAATTTTATTCCACATTTTGGCTCTAATCAACCATGTAAGTCACTTTTCACCATATTAGAGTCACTTTGCATTCTATAAGAGTCACTTGCCACCATATATTGATACAATTAACACGTTAGAATCATGTACATGTAATTAGACATCCTTTGACCACCTCTTGGTACCCCTTTCCTACAAGTCAATTTTGAGCCACATTTTGGCTCTAATCAATCATGTAAATTACTTCTCACCATATTAGAGTCACTTTGCACCTTATAAGAGTTACTTGCCATCAAATATTGGTACAACTAACATGTTAACATCATGTACATGCAATTCAGAATCCTTTTACAACCTCTTAGTGCCACATTCATACAAGTCAATTTTGGTACACATTTTGGTTCTAATTAAACATGTAAGTGACTTCTCACAATATTAGAGTCACTTTGCACCTTATAAGAGTCACTTGCCATCATATACTGGTACAACACCCTATAAGAGTCACTTGCCACCATATATTGATACAATTAACATGTTAACCTCATGTACATGCAATTAGACATCCTTTAACCACCTCTTGGTACCGCTTTCTTACGAGTCAATTTTGGGCCACATTTTGGCTCTAATCAAACATGTAAGTGACTTCTCACAATATTAGAGTCACTTTGCACCTTATAAACTTGCCATCATATATTGGTACAATTAACATGTTAACATCATGTACATGCAATTAGAAATCCTTTTACCACCTCTTAGTGCCACATTCATACAAGTCAATTTTGGTCCACATTTTGGTTTTAATTAATCATGTTAGTCACTTTTCACCATATTAGAGTCATTTTGCACCCTATATGAGTCACTTTCCACAAAATATTTGTACAATTAATATGTTAACATCATATACATCCGATTTGACATCCTTTTACCACGTCTTAATTCCACTTTCATACAGGTTAATTTTGTTCCACATTTTGGTTCCAATCAACCATGTAAGTCACTTTTCACCATATTAGAGTCACTTTGCACCCTATAATAGTCACTTGCCACCATATATTGATACAATTAACATGTTAACATCATGTACATGCAATTAGACATCCTTTAACCACCTCCTGGTACCCCTTTCTTACAAGTCAATTTTGGGCCACATTTTGGCTCAAATCAAACATGTAAGTGACTTCTCACAATATTAGAGACACTTTGCACCTTATAAGAGTCATTTACCATCATATATTGGTACAATTAACATGTTAACATCATGTACATGAAATTAGAAATCCTTTTACCACCTCTTAGTGCCACATTCATACAAGATAATTTTGGTCAACATTTTGGTTCTAATTAATCATGTAAGTCACTTTTCACCATATTAGAGTAATTTTGCGCCTTATATGAGTCACTTTCCACCAAATATTTGTACAATTAAAATGTTAACATCATAAACATCCGATTTGACATCCTTTTACCACATCTTAATTCCACTTTCATACAGGTTAATTTTGTTCCATATTTTGGTTCTAATCAACCATGTAAGTCACTTTTGACCATATTAGAGTCATTTTGCACCTTATAAAAGTCACTTTCCACCATATATACAACAATTAACATGTTAACATCATATACATCCAATTTGACATCCTTTTACCTCCTATTAATGCCACTTTCATACATGTTAATTTTATTCCACATTTTGGCTCTAATCAAACATGTAAGTCACTTTTCACCATATTAGAGTCACTTTGCACCCTATAATAGTCACTTGCCACCATATATTGATACAATTAACATGTTAACATCATGTACATGCAATTAGACATCCTTTAACCACCTCTTGGTACCCCTTTCTTACAAGTCAATTTTGGGCCACATTTTGGCTCAAATCAAACATGTAAGTGACTTCTCACAATATTAGAGACACTTTGCACCTTATAAGAGTCACTTACCATCATATATTGGTACAATTAACATGTTAACATCATGTACATGCAATTAGAAATCCTTTTACCACCTCTTACTGCCACATTCATACAAGTCAATTTTGGTCCACATTTTGGTTTTAATTAATCATGTTAGTCACTTTTCACCATATTAGAGTCATTTTGCACCCTATATGAGTCGCTTTCCACAAAATATTTGTACAATTAATATGTTAACATCATATACATCCGATTTGACATCCTTTTACCACCTCTTAATTCCACTTTCATACAGGTTAATTTTGTTCCACATTTTGGTTCCAATCAACCATATAAGTCACTTTTCACCATATTAGAGTCACTTTGCACCCTATAATAGTCACTTGCCACCATATATTGATACAATTAACATGTTAACATCATGTACATGCAATTAGACATCCTTTAACCACCTCTTGGTACCCCTTTCTTACAAGTCAATTTTGGGCCACATTTTGGCTCAAATCAAACATGTAAGTGACTTCTCACAATATTAGAGACACTTTGCACCTTATAAGAGTCACTTACCATCATATATTGGTACAATTAACATGTTAACATCATGTACATGCAATTAGAAATCCTTTTACCACCTCTTGGTGCCACATTCATACAACTCAATTTTTGTCCACATTTGGGTTCTAATTAATCATGTAAGTCACTTTTCACCATATTAGAGTCATTTTGCACCCTATATGAGTCACTTTCCACAAAATATTTGTACAATTAATATGTTAACATCATATACATCCGATTTGACATCCTTTTACCACCTCTTAATTCCACTTTCATACAGGTTAATTTTGTTCCACATTTTGGTTCCAATCAACCATGTAAGTCACTTTTCACCATATTAGAGTCACTTTGCACCCTATAATAGTCACTTGCCACCATATATTGATACAATTAATATGTTAACATCATGTACATGCAATTAGACATCCTTTAACCACCTCTTGGTACCCCTTTCTTACAAGTCAATTTTGGGCCACATTTTGGCTCAAATCAAACATGTAAGTGACTTCTCACAATATTAGAGACACTTTGCACCTTATAAGAGTCAGTTACCATCATATATTGGTACAATTAACATGTTAACATCATGTACATGCAATTAGAAATCCTTTTACCACCTCTTAGTGCCACATTCATACAAGTCAATTTTGGTCAACATTTTGGTTCTAATTAATCATGTAAGTCACTTTTCACCATATTAGAGTAATTTTGCGCCATATATGAGTCACTTTAATATGTTAACATCATAAACATCCGATTTGACATCCTTTTACCACATCTTAATTCCACTTTCATACAGGTTAATTTTGTTCCATATTTTGGTTCTAATCAACCATGTAAGTCACTTTTGACCATATTAGAGTCATTTTGCACCTTATAAAAGTCACTTTCCACCATATATACAATAATTAACATGTTAACATCATATACATCCAATTTGACATCCTTTTACCTCCTATTAATGCCACTTTCATACACGTTAATTTTATTCCACATTTTGGCTCTAATCAACCATGTAAGTCACTTTTCACCCTATTAGAGTCACTTTGCATTCTATAAGAGTCACTTGCCACCATATATTTATACAATTAACATGTTAGAATCATGTACATGCAATTAGACATCCTTTGACCACCTCTTGGTACCCCTTTCCTACAAGTCAATTTTGAGCCACATTTTGGCTCTAATCAATCATGTAAATTACTTCTCACCATATTAGAGTCACTTTGCACCTTATAAGAGTTACTTGCCATCAAATATTGGTACAATTAACATGTTAACATCATGTACATGCAATTCAAAATCCTTTTACAACCTCTTAGTGCCACATTCATACAAGTCAATTTTGAGCCACATTTTGGTTCTAATTAAACATGTAAGTGACTTCTCACAATATTAGAGTCACTTTGCACCTTATAAGAGTCACTTGCCATCATATACTGGTACAACACCCTATAAGAGTCACTTGCCACCATATATTGATACAATTAACATGTTACCCTCATGTACATGCAATCAGACATCCTTTAACCACCTCTTGGTACCGCTTTCTTACGAGTCAATTTTGGGCCACATTTTGGCTCTAATCAAACATGTAAGTGACTTCTCACAATATTAGAGTCACTTTGCACCTTATAAACTTGCCATCATATATTGGTACAATTAACATGTTAACATCATGTACATGCAATTAGAAATCCTTTTACCACCTCTTAGTGCCACATTCATACAAGTCAATTTTGGTCCACATTTTGGTTTTAATTAATCATGTTAGTCACTTTTCACCATATTAGAGTCATTTTGCACCCTATATGAGTCACTTTCCACAAAATATTTGTACAATTAATATGTTAACATCATATACATCCGATTTGACATCCTTTTACCACCTATTAATTCCACTTTCATACAGGTTAATTTTGTTCCACATTTTGGTTCCAATCAACCATGTAAGTCACTTTTCACCATATTAGAGTCACTTTGCACCCTATAATAGTCACTTGCCACCATATATTGATACAATTAACATGTTAACATCATGTACATGCAATTAGACATCCTTTAACCACCTCTTGGTACCCCTTTCTTACAAGTCAATTTTGGGCCACATTTTGGCTCAAATCAAACATGTAAGTGACTTCTCACAATATTAGAGACACTTTGCACCTTATAAGAGTCACTTACCATCATATATTGGTACAATTAACATGTTAACATCATGTACATGCAATTAGAAATCCTTTTACCACCTCTTAGTGCCACATTCATACAACTCAATTTTGGTCCACATTTGGGTTCTAATTAATCATGTAAGTCACTTTTCACCATATTAGAGTCATTTTGCACCCTATATGAGTCACTTTCCACAAAATATTTGTACAATTAATATGTTAACATCATATACATCCGATTTGACATCCTTTTACCACCTCTTAATTCCACTTTCATACAGGTTAATTTTGTTCCACATTTTGGTTCCAATCAACCATGTAAGTCACTTTTCACCATTTAGAGTCACTTTGCACCCTATAATAGTGACTTGCCACCATATATTGATACAATTAATATGTTAACATCATGTACATGCAATTAGACATCCTTTAACCACCTCTTGGTACCCCTTTCTTACAAGTCAATTTTGGGCCACATTTTGGCTCAAATCAAACATGTAAGTGACTTCTCACAATATTAGAGACACTTTGCACCTTATAAGAGTCACTTACCATCATATATTGGTACAATTAACATGTTAACATCATGTACATGCAATTAGAAATCCTTTTACCACCTCTTAGTGCCACATTCATACAAGTCAATTTTGGTCAATATTTTGGTTCTAATTAATCATGTAAGTCACTTTTCACCATATTAGAGTAATTTTGCGCCTTATATGAGTCACTTTCCACCAAATATTTGTACAATTAATATGTTAACATCATAAACATCCGATTTGACATCCTTTTACCACATCTTAATTCCACTTTCATACAGGTTAATTTTGTTCCATATTTTGGTTCTAATCAACCATGTACTTGACCATATTAGAGTCATTTTGCACCTTATAAAAGTCACTTTCCACCATATATACAATAATTAACATGTTAACATCATATACATCCAATTTGACATCCTTTTACCTCCTATTAATGCCACTTTCATACACGTTAATTTTATTCCACATTTTGGCTCTAATCAACCATGTAAGTCACTTTTCACCATATTAGAGTCACTTTGCATTCTATAAGAGTCACTTGCCACCATATATTGATACAATTAACACGTTAGAATCATGTACATGTAATTAGACATCCTTTGACCACCTCTTGGTACCCCTTTCCTACAAGTCAATTTTGAGCCACATTTTGGCTCTAATCAATCATGTAAATTACTTCTCACCATATTAGAGTCACTTTGCACCTTATAAGAGTTACTTGCCATCAAATATTGGTACAACTAACATGTTAACATCATGTACATGCAATTCAGAATCCTTTTACAACCTCTTAGTGCCACATTCATACAAGTCAATTTTGGTACACATTTTGGTTCTAATTAAACATGTAAGTGACTTCTCACAATATTAGAGTCACTTTGCACCTTATAAGAGTCACTTGCCATCATATACTGGTACAACACCCTATAAGAGTCACTTGCCACCATATATTGATACAATTAACATGTTAACCTCATGTACATGCAATTAGACATCCTTTAACCACCTCTTGGTACCGCTTTCTTACGAGTCAATTTTGGGCCACATTTTGGCTCTAATCAAACATGTAAGTGACTTCTCACAATATTAGAGTCACTTTGCACCTTATAAACTTGCCATCATATATTGGTACAATTAACATGTTAACATCATGTACATGCAATTAGAAATCCTTTTACCACCTCTTAGTGCCACATTCATACAAGTCAATTTTGGTCCACATTTTGGTTTTAATTAATCATGTTAGTCACTTTTCACCATATTAGAGTCATTTTGCACCCTATATGAGTCACTTTCCACAAAATATTTGTACAATTAATATGTTAACATCATATACATCCGATTTGACATCCTTTTACCACCTCTTAATTCCACTTTCATACAGGTTAATTTTGTTCCACATTTTGGTTCCAATCAACCATGTAAGTCACTTTTCACCATATTAGAGTCACTTTGCACCCTATAATAGTCACTTGCCACCATATATTGATACAATTAACATGTTAACATCATGTACATGCAATTAGACATCCTTTAACCACCTCCTGGTACCCCTTTCTTACAAGTCAATTTTGGGCCACATTTTGGCTCAAATCAAACATGTAAGTGACTTCTCACAATATTAGAGACACTTTGCACCTTATAAGAGTCATTTACCATCATATATTGGTACAATTAACATGTTAACATCATGTACATGAAATTAGAAATCCTTTTACCACCTCTTAGTGCCACATTCATACAAGATAATTTTGGTCAACATTTTGGTTCTAATTAATCATGTAAGTCACTTTTCACCATATTAGAGTAATTTTGCGCCTTATATGAGTCACTTTCCACCAAATATTTGTACAATTAAAATGTTAACATCATAAACATCCGATTTGACATCCTTTTACCACATCTTAATTCCACTTTCATACAGGTTAATTTTGTTCCATATTTTGGTTCTAATCAACCATGTAAGTCACTTTTGACCATATTAGAGTCATTTTGCACCTTATAAAAGTCACTTTCCACCATATATACAACAATTAACATGTTAACATCATATACATCCAATTTGACATCCTTTTACCTCCTATTAATGCCACTTTCATACATGTTAATTTTATTCCACATTTTGGCTCTAATCAAACATGTAAGTCACTTTTCACCATATTAGAGTCACTTTGCACCCTATAATAGTCACTTGCCACCATATATTGATACAATTAACATGTTAACATCATGTACATGCAATTAGACATCCTTTAACCACCTCTTGGTACCCCTTTCTTACAAGTCAATTTTGGGCCACATTTTGGCTCAAATCAAACATGTAAGTGACTTCTCACAATATTAGAGACACTTTGCACCTTATAAGAGTCACTTACCATCATATATTGGTACAATTAACATGTTAACATCATGTACATGCAATTAGAAATCCTTTTACCACCTCTTACTGCCACATTCATACAAGTCAATTTTGGTCCACATTTTGGTTTTAATTAATCATGTTAGTCACTTTTCACCATATTAGAGTCATTTTGCACCCTATATGAGTCGCTTTCCACAAAATATTTGTACAATTAATATGTTAACATCATATACATCCGATTTGACATCCTTTTACCACCTCTTAATTCCACTTTCATACAGGTTAATTTTGTTCCACATTTTGGTTCCAATCAACCATATAAGTCACTTTTCACCATATTAGAGTCACTTTGCACCCTATAATAGTCACTTGCCACCATATATTGATACAATTAACATGTTAACATCATGTACATGCAATTAGACATCCTTTAACCACCTCTTGGTACCCCTTTCTTACAAGTCAATTTGGGCCACATTTTGGCTCAAATCAAACATGTAAGTGACTTCTCACAATATTAGAGACACTTTGCACCTTATAAGAGTCACTTACCATCATATATTGGTACAATTAACATGTTAACATCATGTACATGCAATTAGAAATCCTTTTACCACCTCTTGGTGCCACATTCATACAACTCAATTTTGTCCACATTTGGGTTCTAATTAATCATGTAAGTCACTTTTCACCATATTAGAGTCATTTTGCACCCTATATGAGTCACTTTCCACAAAATATTTGTACAATTAATATGTTAACATCATATACATCCGATTTGACATCCTTTTACCACCTCTTAATTCCACTTTCATACAGGTTAATTTTGTTCCACATTTTGGTTCCAATCAACCATGTAAGTCACTTTTCACCATATTAGAGTCACTTTGCACCCTATAATAGTCACTTGCCACCATATATTGATACAATTAATATGTTAACATCATGTACATGCAATTAGACATCCTTTAACCACCTCTTGGTATCCCTTTCTTACAAGTCAATTTTGGGCCACATTTTGGCTCAAATCAAACATGTAAGTGACTTCTCACAATATTAGAGACACTTTGCACCTTATAAGAGTCAGTTACCATCATATATTGGTACAATTAACATGTTAACATCATGTACATGCAATTAGAAATCCTTTTACCACCTCTTAGTGCCACATTCATACAAGTCAATTTTGGTCAACATTTTGGTTCTAATTAATCATGTAAGTCACTTTTCACCATATTAGAGTAATTTTGCGCCATATATGAGTCACTTTAATATGTTAACATCATAAACATCCGATTTGACATCCTTTTACCACATCTTAATTCCACTTTCATACAGGTTAATTTTGTTCCATATTTTGGTTCTAATCAACCATGTAAGTCACTTTTGACCATATTAGAGTCATTTTGCACCTTATAAAAGTCACTTTCCACCATATATACAATAATTAACATGTTAACATCATATACATCCAATTTGACATCCTTTTACCTCCTATTAATGCCACTTTCATACACGTTAATTTTATTCCACATTTTGGCTCTAATCAACCATGTAAGTCACTTTTCACCCTATTAGAGTCACTTTGCATTCTATAAGAGTCACTTGCCACCATATATTTATACAATTAACATGTTAGAATCATGTACATGCAATTAGACATCCTTTGACCACCTCTTGGTACCCCTTTCCTACAAGTCAATTTTGAGCCACATTTTGGCTCTAATCAATCATGTAAATTACTTCTCACCATATTAGAGTCACTTTGCACCTTATAAGAGTTACTTGCCATCAAATATTGGTACAATTAACATGTTAACATCATGTACATGCAATTCAAAATCCTTTTACAACCTCTTAGTGCCACATTCATACAAGTCAATTTTGAGCCACATTTTGGTTCTAATTAAACATGTAAGTGACTTCTCACAATATTAGAGTCACTTTGCACCTTATAAGAGTCACTTGCCATCATATACTGGTACAACACCCTATAAGAGTCACTTGCCACCATATATTGATACAATTAACATGTTACCCTCATGTACATGCAATCAGACATCCTTTAACCACCTCTTGGTACCGCTTTCTTACGAGTCAATTTTGGGCCACATTTTGGCTCTAATCAAACATGTAAGTGACTTCTCACAATATTAGAGTCACTTTGCACCTTATAAACTTGCCATCATATATTGGTACAATTAACATGTTAACATCATGTACATGCAATTAGAAATCCTTTTACCACCTCTTAGTGCCACATTCATACAAGTCAATTTTGGTCCACATTTTGGTTTTAATTAATCATGTTAGTCACTTTTCACCATATTAGAGTCATTTTGCACCCTATATGAGTCACTTTCCACAAAATATTTGTACAATTAATATGTTAACATCATATACATCCGATTTGACATCCTTTTACCACCTATTAATTCCACTTTCATACAGGTTAATTTTGTTCCACATTTTGGTTCCAATCAACCATGTAAGTCACTTTTCACCATATTAGAGTCACTTTGCACCCTATAATAGTCACTTGCCACCATATATTGATACAATTAACATGTTAACATCATGTACATGCAATTAGACATCCTTTAACCACCTCTTGGTACCCCTTTCTTACAAGTCAATTTTGGGCCACATTTTGGCTCAAATCAAACATGTAAGTGACTTCTCACAATATTAGAGACACTTTGCACCTTATAAGAGTCACTTACCATCATATATTGGTACAATTAACATGTTAACATCATGTACATGCAATTAGAAATCCTTTTACCACCTCTTAGTGCCACATTCATACAACTCAATTTTGGTCCACATTTGGGTTCTAATTAATCATGTAAGTCACTTTTCACCATATTAGAGTCATTTTGCACCCTATATGAGTCACTTTCCACAAAATATTTGTACAATTAATATGTTAACATCATATACATCCGATTTGACATCCTTTTACCACCTCTTAATTCCACTTTCATACAGGTTAATTTTGTTCCACATTTTTGGTTCCAATCAACCATGTAAGTCACTTTTCACCATTTAGAGTCACTTTGCACCCTATAATAGTGACTTGCCACCATATATTGATACAATTAATATGTTAACATCATGTACATGCAATTAGACATCCTTTAACCACCTCTTGGTACCCCTTTCTTACAAGTCAATTTTGGGCCACATTTTGGCTCAAATCAAACATGTAAGTGACTTCTCACAATATTAGAGACACTTTGCACCTTATAAGAGTCACTTACCATCATATATTGGTACAATTAACATGTTAACATCATGTACATGCAATTAGAAATCCTTTTACCACCTCTTAGTGCCACATTCATACAAGTCAATTTTGGGTCAATATTTTGGTTCTAATTAATCATGTAAGTCACTTTTCACCATATTAGAGTAATTTTGCGCCTTATATGAGTCACTTTCCACCAAATATTTGTACAATTAATATGTTAACATCATAAACATCCAATTTGACATCCTTTTACCACATCTTAATTCCACTTTCATACAGGTTAATTTTGTTCCATATTTTGGTTCTAATCAACCATGTACTTGACCATATTAGAGTCATTTTGCACCTTATAAAAGTCACTTTCCACCATATATACAATAATTAACATGTTAACATCATATACATCCAATTTGACATCCTTTTACCTCCTATTAATGCCACTTTCATACACGTTAATTTTATTCCACATTTTGGCTCTAATCAACCATGTAAGTCACTTTTCACCCTATTAGAGTCATTTTGCATTCTATAAGAGTCACTTGCCACCATATATTTATACAATTAACATGTTAGAATCATGTACATGCAATTAGACATCCTTTGACCACCTCTTGGTACCCCTTTCCTACAAGTCAATTTTGAGCCACATTTTGGCTCTAATCAATCATGTAAATTACTTCTCACCATATTAGAGTCACTTTGCACCTTATAAGAGTTACTTGCCATCAAATATTGGTACAATTAACATGCTAACATCATGTACATGCAATTCAAAATCCTTTTACAACCTCTTAGTGCCACATTCATACAAGTTAATTTTGGGCCACATTTTGGTTCTAATTAAACATGTAAGTGACTTCTCACAATATTAGAGTCACTTTGCACCTTATAAGAGTCACTTGCCATCATATACTGGTACAACACCCTATAAGAGTCACTTGCCACCATATATTGATACAATTAACATGTTAACCTCATGTACATGCAATCATACATCCTTTAACCACCTCTTGGTACCGCTTTCTTACGAGTCAATTTTGGGCCACATTTTGGCTCTAATCAAACATGTAAGTGACTTCTCACAATATTAGAGTCACTTTGCACCTTATAAACTTGCCATCATATATTGGTACAAT
Source organism: Apium graveolens (assembly GCF_009905375.1). Taxonomy (NCBI): domain Eukaryota; kingdom Viridiplantae; phylum Streptophyta; class Magnoliopsida; order Apiales; family Apiaceae; genus Apium; species Apium graveolens. The sequence goes on along the minus strand of NW_027418878.1, from coordinate 7,785 downwards.
TAACATGTTAACATCATGTACATGCAATTAGAAATCCTTTTACCACCTCTTAGTGCCACATTCATACAAGTCAATTTTGGTCCACATTTTGGTTTTAATTAATCATGTTAGTCACTTTTCACCATATTAGAGTCATTTTGCACCCTATATGAGTCACTTTCCATAAAATATTTGTACAATTAATATGTTAACATCATATACATCCGATTTGACATCCTTTTACCACCTATTAATTCCACTTTCATACAGGTTAATTTTGTTCCACATTTTGGTTCCAATCAACCATGTAAGTCACTTTTCACCATATTAGAGTCACTTTGCACCCTATAATAGTCACTTGCCACCATATATTGATACAATTAACATGTTAACATCATGTACATGCAATTAGACATCCTTTAACCACCTCTTGGTACCCCTTTCTTACAAGTCAATTTTGGGCCACATTTTGGCTCAAATCAAACATGTAAGTGACTTCTCACAATATTAGAGACACTTTGCACCTTATAAGAGTCACTTACCATATATATTGGTACAATTAACATGTTAACATCATGTACATGCAATTAGAAATCCTTTTACCACCTCTTAGTGCCACATTCATACAACTCAATTTTGGTCCACATTTGGGTTCTAATTAATCATGTAAGTCACTTTTCACCATATTAGAGTCATTTTGCACCCTATATGAGTCACTTTCCACAAAATATTTGTACAATTAATATGTTAACATCATATACATCCGATTTGACATCCTTTTACCACCTCTTAATTCCACTTTCATACAGGTTAATTTTGTTCCACATTTTGGTTCCAATCAACCATGTAAGTCACTTTTCACCATATTAGAGTCACTTTGCACCCTATAATAGTCACTTGCCACCATATATTGATACAATTAATATGTTAACATCATGTACATGCAATTAGACATCCTTTAACCACCTCTTGGTACCCCTTTCTTACGAGTAAATTTTGGGCCACATTTTGGCTCAAATCAAACATGTAAGTGACTTCTCATAATATTAGAGACACTTTGCACCTTATAAGAGTCACTTACCATCATATATTGGTAAAATTAACATGTTAACATCATGTACATGCAATTAGAAATCCTTTTACCACCTCTTAGTGCCACATTCATACAACTCAATTTTGGTCCACATTTGGGTTTTAATTAATCATGTTAATCACTTTTCACCATATTAGAGTCATTTTGCACCCTATATGAGTCACTTTCCACAAAATATTTGTACAATTAATATGTTAACATCATATACATCCGATTTGACATCCTTTTACCACCTCTTAATTCCACTTTCATACAGGTTAATTTTGTTCCACATTTTGGTTCCAATCAACCATGTAAGTCATTTTTCACCATATTAGAGTCACTTTGCACCCTATAATAGTCACTTGCCACCATATATTGATACAATTAATATGTTAACATCATGTACATGCAATTAGACATCCTTTAACCATCTCTTGGTACCCCTTTTCTTACAAGTCAATTTTGGGCCACATTTTGGCTCAAATCAAACAAGTGACTTCTCACAATATTAGAGACACTTTGCACCTTATAAGAGTCACTTACCATCATATATTGGTACAATTAACATGTTAACATCATGTACATGCAATTAGAATCCTTTTACCACCTCTTAGTGCCACATTCATACAAGTCAATTTTGGTCAACATTTTGGTTCTAAATTAATCATGTAAGTCACTTTTCACCATATTAGAGTAATTTTGCGCCTTATATGAGTCACTTTCCACCAAATATTTGTTACAATTAATATGTTAACATCATAAACATCCGATTTGACATCCTTTTACCACATCTTAATTCCACTTTCATACAGGTTAATTTTGTTCCATATTTTGGTTCTAATCAACCATGTAAGTCACTTTTGACCATATTAGAGTCATTTTACACCTTATAAAAGTCACTTTCCACCATATATACAACAATTAACATGTTAACATCATATACATCCAATTTGACATCCTTTTACCACATCTTAATGCCACTTTCATACACGTTAATTTTATTCCATATTTTGGCTCTAATCAACCATGTAAGTCACTTTTCACCATATTAGAGTCACTTTGCATTCTATAAAAGTCACTTGCCACCATATATGATACAATTAACATGTTAGAATCATGTACATGCAACTAGACATCCTTTGACCACCTCTTGGTACCCCTTTCCTACAAGTCAATTTTGAGCCACATTTTGGCTCTAATCAATCATGTAAATTACTTCTCACCATATTAGAGTCACTTTGCACATTATAAGAGTTACTTGCCACATGTTAACATCATGTACATGCAATTCAAAATCCTTTTACAACCTCTTAGTGCCACATTCATACAAGTCAATTTTGGGCCACATTTTGGTTCTAATTAAACATGTAAGTGACTTCTCACAATATTAGAGTCACTTTGCACCCTTATAAGAGTCACTTGTCATCATATACTGGTACAACACCCTATAAGAGTCACTTGCCACCATATATTGATACAATTAACATGTTAACCTCATGTACATGCAATCAGACATCCTTTAACCACCTCTTGGTACCGCTTTCTTACGAGTCAATTTTGGATCACAATATTAGAGTCACTTTAAAAGTAAGTGACTTCTCACAATATGTAAGTGACTTCTCACAATATTAGAGTCACTTTGCATGCAATTAACATGTAAGTACAATTAACATGTTAACATCATGTACATGCAATTAGAAATCCTTTTACCACCTCTTAGTGCTACATTCATACAAGTCAATTTTGGTCCACATTTTGGTTTTAATTAATCATGTTAGTCACTTTTCACCATATTAGAGTCATTTTTGCACCCTATATGAGTCACTTTCCACAAATATTTGTACAATTAATATGTTAACATCATATACCATCCGATTTGACATCCTTTTACACTTCTAATTCCACTTTCATACAGGTTAATTTTGTTCCACATTTTGATTCCAATACACCATGTAAGTCACTTTTCACCATATTAGAGTCACTTTGCACCCTATAATAGTCACTTGCCACCATATATTGATACAATTAACATGTTAACATCATGTACATGCAATTAGACATCCTTTAACCATCTCTTGGTACCCCTTTCTACAAGTCAATTTTGGGCCACATTTTGGCTCAATCAAATGTAAGTGACTTCTCACAATATTAGAGACACTTTGCACCTTATAAGATCACTTACCATCATATATTGGTACAATTAACATGTTAACATCATGTACATGAATTAGAAATCCTTTTACCACCTCTTAGTGCCACATTCATACAACTCAATTTTGGTCCACATTTGGGTTCTAATTAATCATGTAAGTCACTTTTCACCATATTAGAGTCATTTTGCACCCTATGAGTCACTTTCCACAAAATATTTGTACAATTAATATGTTAACATCATACATCCGATTTGACATCCTTTTACCACCCTTAATTCCACTTTCATACAGGTTAATTTTGTTCCACATTTTGGTTCCAATCAACCATGTAAGTCACTTTTCACCATATTAGAGTCACTTTGCACCCTATAATAGTCACTTGCCACCATATATGATACAATTAATATGTTAACATCATGTACATGCAATTAGACATCCTTTAACCACCTCTTGGTACCCCTTTCTTACAAGTCAATTTTGGGCCACATTTTGGCTCAAATCAAACATGTAAGTGACTTCTCACAATATTAGAGACCACTTTGCACCTTATAAGAGTCACTTACCATCATATATTGGTACAATTAACATGTTAACATCAAGTACATGCAATTAGAAATCCTTTTACCACCTCTTAGTGCCACATTCATACCAAGTCAATTTTGGTCAACATTTTGGTTCTAATTAATCATGGTAAGTCACTTTTCACCATATTAGAGTAATTTTGCGCCTTATATGAGTCACTTTCCACCAATATTGTACAATAATATGTTAACATCATAAACATCCGATTTGACATCCTTTTTAACCACATCTTAATCCACTTTCATACAGGTTAATTTTGTCCATATTTTGGTCCTAATCAACCAGTAAGTCACTTTTGACCATATTAGAGTCATTTTGCACCTTATAAAAGTCACTTTCCACCATATATACAACAACTAACATGTTAACATCATATACATCCGATTTGACATCCTTTTACCTCCTATTAATGCCATTCATACATGTTAATTTTATTCCACATTTTGGCTCTAATCAAAAGTAAGTCACTTTTCACCATATTAGAGTCACTTTGCACCCTATAATAGTCACTTGCCACCATATGATACAATTAACATGTTAATCATGTATGCGATTAGACATCCTTTAACCACCTCTTGGACCCCTTTCTTACAAGTCAATTTTGGGCCACATTTTGGCTCAAATCAAACATGTAAGTGACTTCTCACAATATGAGACACTTTGCACCTTATAAGAGTCACTTACCATCATATATTGGTACAATTAACATGTTAACATCATGTACATGCAATTAGAAATCCTTTTACCACCTCTTAGTGCCACATTCATACAACTCAATTTTGGTCCACATTTTGGTTTTAATTAATCATGTTAATCACTTTTCACCATATTAAGTCATTTTGCACCCTATATGAGTCACTTTCCACAAAATATTTGTACAATTAATATGTTAACATCATATACATCGATTTGACATCCTTTTACCACCTCTTAATTCCACTTTCATACAGGTTAATTTTGTTCCACATTTTGGTTCCAATCAACCATGTAAGTCACTTTTCACCATATTAGAGTCACTTTGCACCCTATAATAGTCACTTGCCACCATATATTGATACAATTAACATGTTAACATCATGTACATGCAATTAGACATCCTTTAACCACCTCTTGGTACCCCTTTCTTACAAGTCAATTTTGGGCCACATTTTGGCTCAAATCAAACATGTAAGTGACTTCTCACAATATTAGAGACACTTTGCACCTTATAAGAGTCACTTACCATCATATATTGGTACAATTAACATGTTAACATCATGTACATGCAATTAGAAATCCTTTTACCACCTCTTAGTGCCACATTCATACAAGTCAATTTTGGTCCACATTTTGGTTCTAATTAATCATGTAAGTCACTTTTCACTATATTAGAGTCATTTTGCACCTTATATGAGTCACTTTCCACCAAATATTTGTACATTAACATGTTAACATCATATACATCCGATTTGACATCATTTTACCACCTCTTAATTCCACTTTCATACAGTTAATTTTGTTCCACATTTTGGCTCTAACCAACCATGTAAGTCACTTTTCACCATATTAGAGTCAATTTGCACCCTATAAGAGTCACTTGCCACCATATATTGATACAATTAACATGTTAACATCATGTACATGCAATTAGACATCCTTTAACCACCTCTTGGTACCCCTTTCATACAAGTCAATTTTGGGCCATTTTGGCTCTAATCAAACATGTAAGTGACTTCTCACAATATTAGAGACACTTTGCACCTTATAAGAGTCACTTACCATCATATATTGGTACAATTAACATGTTAACATCATGTACATGCAATTAGAAATCCTTTTACCACCTCTTAGTGCCACATTCATACAACTCAATTTTGGTCCACATTTGGTTCTAATTAATCATGTAAGTCACTTTTCACCATATTAGAGTCATTTTGCACCCTATATGAGTCACTTTCCACCAAATATTTGTACAATTAATATGTTAACATCATATACATCCGATTTGACATCCTTTTACCACCTCTTAATTCCACTTTCATACAGGTTAATTTTGTTCCATATTTTGGTTCTAATCAACCATGTAAGTCACTTTTCACCATATTAGAGTCACTTTGCACCCTATAATAGTCACTTGCCACCATATATTGATACAATTAACATGTTAAATCATATACATGCAACTAATCCTTGACCACCTCTTGGTACCCCTTTCCTACAAGTCAATTTTAGCCACATTTTGGCTCTAATCAACATGTAGTTACTTTCACCATATTAGAGTCACTTTGCATTCTATAGAGTTACTTGCCACATATTAACATCATGTACATGCAATTCAAATCCTTTTACACCTCTTAGTACCCCTTCACAAGTCAATTTTGGGCCACATTTTGGTTCTAATAAACATGTAAACTTCTCACAATTAGAGTCACTTTGCACCTTATAAGAGTCACTTGTCATCATATACTGGTACAACACCCTATAGAGTCACTTGCCACCATATATTGATACAATTAACATGTTAACCTCATGTACATGCAATCAGCATCCTTTACCACCTCTTGTACCGCTTCTTACGAGTCAATTTTGGACCACAATATTGAGTCACTTAAAAGTAAGTGACTTCTCACAATATGAAGTGACTTCTCACAATTTAGAGTCACTTTGCATGCAATTAACCTGTAAGTACAATTAACATGTTAACATCATGTACTGCATTAGAATCCTTTTACCACCTCTTGGCTACATTCATACAGTCAATTTTGGTCCACATTTTGGTTTTAATTAATCATGTTAGTCACTTTTCACCATATTAGAGTCATTTGCACCCTATGAGTCACTTTCCACAAAATATTTGTACAATTAATATGTTAACATCATATACATCCGATTTGATCCTTTTACCACTCTTAATTCCACTTCATACAGGTTAATTTTGTTCCACATTTTGATTTCAATCAACCATGTAGTCACTTTTCACCATATTAGAGTCACTTTGCACCCTATAATAGTCACTTGCCACCATATATTGATACAATTAATGTTAACATCATGTACATGCAATTAGACATCCTTTAACCATCTCTTGGTACCCCTTTCTTACAAGTCAATTTTGGGCCACATTTTGGCTCAAATCAAACATGTAAGTGACTTCTCACAATATTAGAGACACTTTGCACCTTATAAGAGTCACTTACCATCATATATTGGTACAATTAACATGTTAACATCATGTACATGCAATTAGAAATCCTTTTAACCACCTCTTAGTGCCACATTCATACAACTCAATTTTGGTCCACATTTGGGTTCTAATTATCATGTAAGTCACTTTTCACCATATTAGAGTCATTTTGCACCCTATGAGTCACTTTCCACAAAATATTTGTACAATTATATGTTAACATCATATACATCCGATTTGACATCCTTTTACAACCTCTTAATTCCACTTTCATACAGGTTAATTTTGTTCCACATTTTGGTTCCAATCAACCATGTAAGTCACTTTTCACCATATTAGAGTCACTTTGCACCCTATAATGTCACTTGCCACCATATACTGATACAATTAATATGTTAACATCATGTACATGCAATTAGACATCCTTTAACCACCTCTTGGTACCCTTTCTTACAAGTCAATTTTGGGCCACATTTTGGCTCAAATCAAACATGTAAGTGACTTCTCACAATATTAGAGACACTTTGCACCTTATAAGAGTCACTTACCATCATATATTGGTACAATTAACATGTTAACATCAAGTACATGCAATTAGAAATTCTTTTACCACCTCTTAGTGCCACATTCATACAAGTCAATTTTGGTCACATTTTGGTTCTAATTAATCATGTAAGTCCTTTTCACCATATTAGAGTAATTTTGCGCCTTATATGAGTCACTTTCCACCAAATATTTGTACAATTATATGTTAACATCATAAACATCCGATTTGACATCCTTTTACCACATCTTAATTCCACTTTCATACAGGTTAATTTTGTTCCATATTT